>NC_137003.1:20859979-20937479 GCF_032717465.1 Coenobita brevimanus | reverse complement strand
ATACAGGTGCTTGCCAATCCCTTATGCTGGCCAGTGTTCTAGGCTCTAATGTTAATTCCTCTGATGAAACTGTTATCTTACAAGGTGTAGGGAATAATTACTTCTCTGTCCCTCTGTGCAGAGTGAAATTAGAGTCTGGTTTTGTTAATGGTTCCGTTATGGTTGGGTTGGTTGAGACACTCCCAATGTCAGGTGTAACTTTCTTACTTGGAAATGATATTGGTGGAAGTCAAGTGTGTCCAGCTCCTCAGTTGTCTAGTGAGCCAGTGGCTGCGAGCCAGGATTGTGGTGTCCCTGATGTGTTCTCTGCATGTGCTGTCACTAGGGCTAAGTCTGAAGTTACTGGTGACTTAGAGGATAATGATGATGATGATGTTATCCTAGCTGACACTTTTTTTGCTAATTTGGACCACTCACCAGATGAGGCAGTACCCCGTAGTGTTGATAATTTGTCTCGTGAAGAGTTGGTTGAGTTGCAGGTTGCTGACCCTGAGTTGAAAGGTCTAGCTAACTCTGCTTGCAGTGAGGAAGAGTCAGTCGGTGCTTCTACTTGTTATTATATAAAGTTAGGAGTACTTATGAGGAAGTGGAGACCCCCAACAGCATCAGCCAACTGTGAATGGGAGGTTGTACATCAAGTTGTCATCCCTCGTGTTTGTAGGCAGGATATCATTAGAGTGGCTCATGATTCCAGTTTGGCAGGACACCTTGGAGTGAGGAAGACTGTGGCAAGCATTTTGAAACACTTCTACTGGCCAGGTATCTTCAGGGATGTTTCCTGGTACTGTAAGTCTTGTCACACCTATCAAGTTGTGGGGAAGTGTAATCAGACCGAAAAGGTTGCACCTCTAGTTCCAATTCCTCCTTTTGAGGCGCCTTTCACCCGTGTGTTGGTGGATATTGTGGGCTCTCTTCCTAAGACTTCTTCAGGATTTTCTTATGTGTTGACCCTGATTGATATGGCTACTCGTTATCCTGAAGCCATTCCACTTAGAAATATCTCGGCAAAGAACGTGGTTAAGGAAATGCTAGGGTTCTTCGCAAAGTTTGGTCTGCCCAAGGAGGTACAGTCAGACCGGGGAAGTAATTTCATGTCAAATGTTTTCAAGCAGTCTCTGAAAGAGTTGGGCATCACTCAGATCACGTCTTCAGCTTACCATCCCCAGACCCAAGGAGCGTTGGAGAGATATCATCAAACACTCAAATTGATGCTCAAGAAATACTGTTTGGAACATCAGAAAGACTGGGATAAAGGTCTTCCATTCGTTGTATTTGCCGCAAGAGAATCTACAAATGAATCACTGGCCTTCTCACCCTTTGAACTACTGTTTGGCCATGAAGTAAGAGGACCCCTTAAGTTACTCAAGGAATGCTGGCTGTCGGAGGAAGATGACGTCAACCTGCTGGAGTATGTGATGAAGTTCAAAGAACGGCTGTCCACTGCTTTACAGCTGGTGAGAGAGAATTTAGGAGCTGCTCAGGAGAAGATGAAGACTTGGTATGATAAGAAGTCCAGGTCACGCCACTTTCAGCCAGGAGATCAGGTTTTGATTCTGCTACCGGTGCATGGGCAACCTCTTCAAGCCAAGTTTAGTGGTCCTTATTTCGTGGAGAAGAAACTCAGTGATATCAACTATGTCATCGCCACACCAGATCGTAGAAAGAACAAGCAACTTTGTCACATCAACATGCTAAAGTTATATCACAGGCGGGACGAAAATAATCCAGTCTGCACTGTAGCTGTTCCACCTGAGTCTGCAAGTGAAGTTCTCCCATGCAGCATGAGCCTGAGTGATAGTTTCGGGAAGAATCCTGATATCATGAATGATCTCCAGACTAAGCTTTCTCATCTACCTGCCGAGGAAAGGCAGGAGTTTTCGGCATTACTGCAGGAGTACCCGCAAGTGTTTCGTGCCACTCCAGGAAGAACCACTGTGTTGATGCATGATGTCGATGTTGGAGACGCAAAGCCAATTAAATTGCCTCCTTACCGTGTGAACCCAGTGAAAGTTCCTCTCATCCAGAAGGAGCTTGGCTACCTGTTGGACCACAAGATGATTGAGCCCTGTCAGAGCGAGTGGAGTTCTCCTGTCACTCTAGTCCCTAAGCCAGGTTGGTCACTGCGGCTTTGCATTGACTACAGACGTGTTAATCAGATAACCAAAACAGACACTTACCCTCTCCCTCGCGTGGAAGATTGCATAGACAAGATCGGAAAGGCTAGGTACATAAGTAAGTTTGATTTGTTAAAGGGATACTGGCAAGTACCTATGACTGAACGTGCTAGGGAGATCTCATGTTTTGTAACACTAGGAAAGACTTTTGCATGTTCTGTAATGCCATATGGTATGAAGAATGCACCAGCCACATTTCAGAAGCTCATGAATGTTGTAACAGAGGGTTTGGCAGGGTGTGTTGTTTATATTCATGATGTATTAATCTTCAGTGACAACTGGAAAGATCACCTATGCCATGTCAGTAAATTTCTTGAGCGTTTGGTTCAGGCTAATCTTGTAGCTAATTTATCAAAGTGTGAGTTTGGTCAAGCTAAAGTTCAGTACCTTGGGTATGTAATTGGTGATAGACATGTTGCATCACCAGCAGCTAAGGTTCAGGTTATAAGTGATCTTCCCAGACCTAAAAGTAGGAAAGAGCTACAAAGATTTTTGGGAATGGTAGGTTATTACAGGAGATTTGTTCTTAACTTTTCAATTCTTGTATCACCACTTACAGACCTACTGAAAAAGGGAGTTAAATTTGTCTGGACCGATAACTGTGAATCCTCTTTCAGCAAACTTAAAGCTATCCTATTAAGTCAGCCAGTGCTCGGTACTCCAAATTTTGCTAAGCCTTTTAAGATGGCTGTTGACGCAAGTGATACAGGAGCTGGGGCTGTTTTGCTGCAAGAGGATGATCAGGGTATTGAACACCCTGTATCTTATTACAGTAAGAAGTTCACTCCACCTCAAAAGAACTACTCAACTATTGAGAAAGAGCTTTTGGCCTTGATTTTGGGTTTACAACATTTTTCATTTTATTTGTGTTCTGGTTTTGACCCCATAGTCATTTATACCGATCATAACCCACTGAAAATCCTTAGTAAGTTTAAAGATAAAAATCAGAGATTGACAAGATGGAGTCTACTTCTTCAGGGGTATTCATTAGACATACAACATGTCAAGGGGAAAGATTGATAGACAAACTGGTTCGCAACGATGGCCAGCTCTAAGTGGGCTTATCGAATTTTAGCCGCTGCTGTTCAGCCTGTTCACACAAAGGAGAACCTTTAGCTGGTCAGAATCTAAAAACACCATCTCTCACCTCCCTTTGGACAGAAGCTAAACCATCTAGACAACTGAAATAACTTGATACTTGTATAAACACAATCAAAAACAAAAAAACAAAAAAAACAATGAAGCCTCCCATATTATGTACTGATTTTGTTCGTAATACACACGTCCAGTCATTTCAAACCATTTCAGCACCATTGGAAGTTATAGGGGGAGGAGGAATACGGATGTTTTCTATTACACTATTCTTTCGCATCTCTGCTTATTTTTCACTGGCGTGAACACCGTCATTTATCGAAAATTTCAGTGCTTTATTGTCAAGCACAGGATGGGTTTAGGAAACTAAAAATTGCATTCCCAGGTGCAACAGACGTTTCTCTTCAATTTAGTAAGGAAAAAATCGATTTTCAAAATCTGAAAAAATGGTGCTAGGGCTGGCCACTGGGTCCTGACAATTTCAGGACCCACAGCCACGGAATGACTAAGGGGACCGTTGCAAGACAACGAGTTGTTGCCTAGCAACAAAATCTTGCAGCCACAATGAAGTCATAAGGTGGTCATTGTGTTCATGTTTGGTAGGAATTTGTTAATTCTGAAGAGTAGAAGTGCCTGCCACAACTAAACAAGACTGCTAGGGACGCTGAAGCCAATCATTGCAGGGTTACCACTCGAAAACTAGAAGAGAGACGGGAAATTGGATGGAACACTCACAATAGGGAATGACCTCAAGATTATGCCGCAAGAAGTCAGAGCTTTCCACACCCATTAGTAATGCTTCAACACCTCAAAAGTGCGAGAAAAGCATTTTTTTGGCCATTGCTAGGCAACGAGTAATTGCTTATTACAAAATCTTGCGGACACAACTAAGTCTTTGGCTGGTCATTGTGTCCAAGTTTGGTTGGAATTGATTGATTCAAAAGGGTAGAATTGCCTACCAGAAATAAATAAGACTACAAAAAAGAAAGAAAATGCGACTGACAATAAGAGAAGCATGAAGGTGGCCAACAGATAGACAGACAGACAGATAGAAATAGATACACAGATATATACGAGGGGGGACCAAAAAATTACAGGAATAGATCGATAGGGCGGGGAGGTGGAGTAAAGTTCCTCGTTGTGCTGATAGGCACCACTTCTCCATTTCTGCAACATTCGCGGCCCTTCCTCTAACTTTCTGTCTGTTGACCATCACCTCTCCTCTTGGGGAAGGTGGTGGCTGAGTCGGTAGAGAGGCGGCCTGCAGTGCTGATGGATCCTGGCTGGGGCAGGGAACAGTTTAAGGATTTGAATTTCATTAAAAGCAGAATTTCCTGATCTACCAGATGACCCGCCGACATGTAAAAATATCCCCGCTAATACCAATACATCAGTCCTGCATGAGACAACCCTAGCATGTATTCAATATGGATGGTGGGTGTTAGTGCCGAAGTGGTGATATGTGGAGGTGTAGGAGGACTACTGGGCCTTGGAATAGGCTACTGCCCCCAAGATATAGGCCCTGAAGCCTTTGCCAAGAGTCGGACACAAAAAAAAAAAAAAATCACCTTCTCTTCCTAACTGAGACTCAGCTGTCTGAGGCAAATGATAGCAAACCCTTCTGTGTATCCTCTTAGTTTCTCTACTCATTTCAAAGCCAGAGGTGCCTGTTGCATATATTATGTACCCAATAATTTATCTAGCTCACGTGTTCCTGAACTTGATTCGTCTAAATTCTCCACTCTCTGGCTTCGACTTTCCCGTCATTCTCTGACTAAATATATGTGTTGTATATTTATCCCCTAATTCTCTTGACTATGTAAAATTCTTTGACTATCTTACTTCCGTGATTGAATACATCCTATCCATTCCTCCTTTCTCTGAAATCTCTATTCTAGGAGATCTCAATGTTCACCACCATCTTTGGCTCTTCTCTCCTTTCACTGATCCACCTTGTCACAGGGTTTTTAAGAGTATGCAATATTAAGGAATAATATTCAATAATACTTAAGAGCAGGGACAAAGAATTGACTTGTGAAAATCAAGCAATGATTACTTTATGCCCGCTTACTTCGCCGATTCTCTAAAGACGAGAATTTATAAACATTCTCAACAGTACACAGCAGAGACTAATTATTCACACGTGCTGTTTATTAGTACTGTTGGCCTCTGGAGAAAGTGACTCCACCCCTGACAATCAATAACTAATGCTATTAATGATAAACAGGTTCCTGCTGGTGCAATTAACTCCTGGATGGCACAGTGGATTTTAAGCTTAATACAAAAGGACTGGCCTAAGTGCCAGTTGTGAATAATGCAAAGCGTTTATGCAAACTAGGAGCTATAAGTGAAATAAGCTTAATGGAGAAATAAAACACGAGTTTACATTACATTAAGCTCAAGAAAAAGAACTGTTAATTTATTGATTACAATGAAACAAATTTACGTTACATGTTTCATTATGAATTCAAAAATAAGGAGAACACACTCACTCGCTCACTCAAAAGCTAAGCTCTTAAACCTCGGAAAATACGAAAATAAAAATACTGGTCAGAGAGTGGGCTAAGCGGGAACTGGGCATCGTTGCTGAGGAAGGACGCTGCCTCGCTAGGCCTCTCACCGATTCACGCTAGGTGGGAATTCAGGAACTGGACAACAGCGGCGGTGGGAACTGGGTGTTGGCTGAGGAAGGACGCTGCCACACATGCTGCTCTGGCCCAATCAAACCTGCTTCCACGACGCTCAAATCCTGACTGAGTTCAAATCATGAGAGAGAGATGATTGTCGAGCCGCACTTGCTAACGGCTAGAATGAGCGAAACACGCTCATAACAAATCACTCAGCGGAGGTGCTAATGTCGCGCACAAAGACGATCACTTATAAAACAGTGAAAAATGGTTCTGAAAACACTCCCGATTGGGTGATTACATGACGGTTGACTGAGTGATACATACTGGGATTCCACTAGAATTTGCGGTTTCCCACCAAAGTTGAATGTCACAAGTTTATTTAGATATATGATCGCACCAACTCGTGACACACCTTGTGAACAAGCCTACATCTTTCCTGTCCTTAACCCGCCCCGTCCCGTCGATGTATGGGTGCGTTGCAACATTTTGCATTTGCCAGTCCCGGCGACGTACTGGTACGTCGTGCAATTGCAAGGTCCCTAATTTGCACAATTTTCAATTTTCGCGCGTGATTTTTCGTACATATACACGGGACACCATCCTCTATTCCTCTACAAGATGCCAAGCAGGGACAACGCCTTACACCGCATAACCTCCCCCCTCCCCCCCTCATGCCATTGTCTTGGCAATTCACCTGTTACCAGTGACCTAGCCAGTAAAGATATTCAGGGCCAGAGTGATTCCCCAATCGATGACAATGTGGAGGACAAAATTTACATAGCATTAGAAGAAGAAACAGTCAGAAATAATGATCGGGTAATGTGGCAAAAAATGGTCAGGTATGGTGACTAGTTGGTGAGTGAAACAATGCTTATAATGCCTATATTACTGCTTGAAAACCAATATACTCTCATACTACATATAAATTCGTACCAAGTCAATAAATAAATACCGTTTATGAGTTGTGTGAAATAGTTACCCTCCCAAAGAACTCGTTTTCTTTGGTGCCAGCATGTTAGAAAACCCAGTCAGGTAAGGAGGAACTCCTACCTGGATTGAGTATTTTAAACCTCAGGTGAGCGATTTCTCTATGAATTTTCGATGTTTCTCACCAAAAGCGGAGGTTTTAGCCAAAAAAAAAAAAAAATCGAAAATACCTCGGGATTGGGGGTTGTCGGAGGTGCGGAAAACCTCGGGACATGACGAGTTAATGACCTTGTGTAGGTTGTAAGCACCCAACCTGTGTCCCTGACTGCCTTGGAGAGAGTTCCAACATACTTGACCTCTTCCTTACAAGTAATTCTTCTGCTTACACTTTAAATCTTTCCTTTCATTGGGCTCCATTGGGCTCCTCCTTATCATGTTATCCTGTCCTATTGCTCCAGTGCAGCCTGTGGACCCTCAAAAGAAACGTCGATTGTGGCACTTTGGAGTTGCTGATTGGGAGGCCCTCATGCATTACTTCATTGATTCTCCCTGGAATGCTTATTGCCTCCATGATCGAGAGACATCTGAGTGTGCCATGCGCATTACAGAGGTTATTCTCTCAGGCATGGAAGCATACATGCTTTTCTCATATCCTCTGACTAATGCAAAAAAAAAAAAAAAAAGGTTCAATGACGTTTGTTCTAATGCTGTCTACAACAAAGAGAAGGCCTACGAAAGGTTCCAGAGGCAACCCATCCCCAAATCTCATCTTTTTTATATTTCTGCCCGGAATCCTGCTAAGTTTGTTCCTCGCTCTGCAAAAAATATTTTCATCCGTAATAAATGCTATGAGTTCTCCAACTTGAATTCTCACACTCTCTGGTGCCTGTACAAGAACCAACATTTTTCCTCTTCCTGATTGTGGACAACAGCCAACATATTTCCAATTCCTGCATGAAGCATTGTGGCTCATGGCTTTAAACCCTTTTAAAATAGTTAACCAGCGGAAACAGACATGCTAGGATGATGTCTTTCACAGAACAATTGAGCACATAGGTTTATCAAATGCACCAGTCGAGCAAGGCTGTACTCCCAAGGAGGACAGAAAGCTGATGACAGGGAGAGATGGAACTTCCGTTTCATCAGCCCTTGGCTGTTAAATGCTCTGAATTCTCCACTTCAAATTCCTCCCATTCCTTCTGGTATCTTGCCAAAAACATTTCTAACAACTTTACCTCATAAACTTCCCTCCTGTTATTCACTCTGATGTCTCTGTGGCTATTTTTGCTAGTAGTAAAAGAGATCTCTTCGCTCAGACTTTCTCCTCCAATTCCACCTTAGATTATTCCGGTGCTCTCCCTCCATCTCTTCCCCCCACTGACTTCCTCATGACTGACATTAAAATGTCTTCATTTGATGCAATTTCTGCCATCACTGGCCTCAGTACTAACAAGGCATATGGGCCTGTTGAGGCCCCTCCTATTGTTCTCAAGAACTGTGCTTCTGTGGACACAATCTGCCTAGGTAAACTCTTTCGTCTTTGTCTATCAACTTGTACCTTTCCTTCTTGCTGGAAGTTTGCTTTCATTCAGACTATCCCAAAGAAGGGTGACCATTCCCAATCCTCTATCGCTCAATTCCTTTAACATCCGGCATTTCAAAAGTTTTCTAATCTATTCTTAAAAAAAAAAATAAATAAATAAAGCATCTTTCCCATCACAACCTTCTTTCTGATCGTCAGTATGGGTTCCGCCAGGGACACTCCACTGGTGATCTTCTCTCCTACCTTTCAGGCTCCTGATCATCCTCCTTTTGGGCCTTTGGCGAAAGCCTCGCCATTGAGGTTGACATCTGCTTTCAATCGAGTCTGGCATAAACCTTTAATTTCCAAACTACCCTCCTATGGTTTCTATCCTACTATCTGTACCTGCATCTCAAGCTTCCTTTCTGGTCGTACTATAGCTGCTGTTGTAGACGGCCATCATTCATCTCCTAGACCTATCAATAGTGGTGTTCCTCAGGGCTCTGTCCTGTTACCAAATTTCTTCCATTTATTCATCAATGACCTTCCAAGCTGTATATCTTAACCCTATCCACTCATACACTGATGATTCCGCCATTCATCTTTCCATTTGTTTCCCTAAGCATCCATCTCAGCTGTTACTTCAGCAAACAAGGAATGAGGCTATTGCACACCTAATGTTTGACTTGGCTCATATCTCTGACTGGAGTAAAAATAACCTTGTTGTTTTTAATGCATCAAAAGCTCAGTTCTTACATTTATCAACCCGATAAAATCCTCCACAGAATTACCCTCTAATTTTTAACAATATGTAACTCAATCCTGCATCATCTTTAAACATACTTGGAGTTTCATTCTGTTGGATTTTAATTTGGAATTATCGTATTACATCTCTTGTAAAATTTGCATCCAAGAGATTGGGCATGCTAAGCCAAATCTGTACCTTCCTTACCCCTGCACAGTTGTTGACTTTATACACGGGTTTTATTCGTACCTGTGTAGGGTACAACTCTCATGTGTGGGAAGGCTCCCCACACACAGCTTTTCTCAACAGGGAGGTCCCGAAGGCTTTTCGTGTGATTAACTCTCCTCCTCTTACTGGCTCCCTTCCACCTCTGTCTCTTCGCTGCACTGGTGCTTCTTTATCACTTTTCTGTAGCATCTTCAATGGTCACTGCTCCTCTGAACTGTCTGCTTGCATCCCCCCACACTATGGCAGGAGAGTAGCACCCGTCTAGCAGCAAACTCTTATCCGTTTTCCGTCTAACTCTCTAATGCAAGAATTAACCGCTACTCAGTGTCCTTCATATATGCAACAAGTCAACTCTGGAACCATTTCCCTCTCTATTTTTCCTACTGCATACGAGCTTCAGTCTTTCAAGCGCTGTGTGTCCAGGCATCTTCAAGTGAATGGATCTTGAATTTGGCTCTCTGTTATCTTGTTTTTGCTTCTTTCTGAAGGGAGCAATTTGCAGGCCCCTGGCCTTTGATTTCTTCTTTCTTGCATTGAAAAAAAAAAAAAAAAACTTGCATGCGGTCTAGCGAATCATTCTGCCACATGACATCGCACTGAGAGGATCGAGTCAGTATTTCTGGCGTTGTTTCTTTGTTCGTGCACGTGACTTCCACGATTTTCGTCCTCAAACCACTATGTCAGATTTGAATGAGCAAAGGGTGTTCATTATTATTAATATTATTATTATTATTTTTTTTTCGCGGGACAACAGCGACTGAGACAATGGCAATTCTTGAGCAAGCTTTCAAAGAACAGGCTACAAAAAAAAAAAAAGTCTGTGAGTGGTACACGCACTTTAGGAAAGGCTACATGTAATTTAGAGACTTTCCACGGCCTGGGCGCCCTTCCACCTCTCGAACACTTTTTGGCCAAAAACAACGTTGTCGTTACTCCGCACCCCCAGTACTCGCCAGATCACGCTCCCCGTGATTTTTTCTTGTTCCACAAGATTAAGTTGGAACTGAAAAGAGGAAGATTAGATAATTTTAAAGTACTGTAATCCAGGAAAAAAAAATAAAGGCAAACCTCTGGGCAAGGTGACAAAAGACGACTACAGGAAATGTATCCAGGAATGGGAAAAGTGCTGGGACTAGAGTATAGCGTCTCAAGGGCAGTACTCTGAAGGGAACTAATATGGATGTGCTGTAATATTTGTATTGAAGTTCGAGGTCCTACATCGTAGAGAGAGAGAGAGAGAGAGAAAGAGAGATTAACACAGAATTCTGCATAACTTTATAAAATATCATCTTGAATATTATCAGATACCTAAATTGGAAACAATATTACCAGCCTCTGAAAGCTGTCATATCGACAGTGGAATCAGTTAGTACGACTGGATTAACAGTTAACATCACAGACCCCAACTATATTTATACACATATGCAAAACTGCATTCACATATCCCAAATGAATCATACAACTCCTGTATGCTTTTGTCCACAGTGTATGGGCTACGCTGCGAGATGTGGTCAATGCTGTCACTACTGCTGATGACATCCTTGCCTGTCTTCCATGTAACCACTGCCAGGCTACAGATATTTGGTATACAAAGTTAATTTGTGTGTGTGTGTGTGTGTTCATCCGTATCTCATGATAATACAGCACGAACACTAGAGAACAATTATTCACCTGGTATGAAAAAAAGTTTTTAAAATGTCAGCCTATTTTTTTATTTTATATATATATATATATATATATATATATATATATATATATATATATATATATATATATATATATATATATAAAATAGTACTCTTATCCGACGAGAATACTTCCCGAAGATGTTTACGCGCCAATTTTGGCTACTAGTTTAAAAACAGTGTCTAGTAACATTGGCCTTTTCAGACACATATTTATAATAAGATTTACATTGGTGTATAATTTATTTGTGTAACTTCAGTGTTCATAATATTGTATGGTAAAAGATTTACGGATATATGTCATATCAACAGTTCTCATCCAACTTCACTAAGGGTGTGAGTGGGAAAAAAAAAAATGAAAAAGTCTGAAGGGTTTATCCTTTCGCATTAGACTTTCCTTTATTACCGTTTATTATTACACCTGCGTCTCGTGAAGCGAGAGCGAAGTAATGTCTCACTTGTTGTGTGTGTGTGGCACACCAAGTACATAATAGCTCATTTAACTGTGACAAGTGGGAGCTCGCACCATCCACTCACTTCCTGTACGAGTATATCATGAACACATTGCCTCTTTAATCACCCTGTCCTCCACCATAAGCCTATTCTTTTTACATCACGTCATTCATATACCTCTCCATTCCTTCCTTCCTTTTCCAGTCATCTTCATACCAGCCAAAATACAGTTTGACAGCCGAAGTGTATTAACATTACACAGGAATGAGAGGAAAGGAAGTGGTGTTGACAGAGGCGGTGAGTGCTGTGTTGGCAGCTGTAAAGGAACCTGGCATCTTTATCATTCTTGTCGTAGACCGAAACATGCTGGTAAGTACACAGAGTCTCTCTCTCTCTCTCTCTCTCTCTCTCTCTCTCTCTCTCTCTCTCTCTCAATGCAGTATAATTTACGAAGAAGAATAAATAGGTGCTATGTGAATATTATCACACTTCTTTTCTGCCTAGCTCACTAATGCAAGTGTTCACCGACACTCATCACTCATTCATGTATACAACTGGTCAAGTCTGGACCTATGTTTAGTCTGGGTTTCCTTCTACATTATAATTTCTCACGTACAGTGTATCCAGGCAGCAGATTTCCGTTCTCTCTATAAAACTTTTGCACTACACGTTACGTTTGATTTTTCCCAGGATAATCATCCTTCCATTTTTTTCTTCTTATTTCTTACTCTAACCTAACAAAACCTATCCTAACTTAACCTAACCTAAAAAAAATAATCATGTCTATCTGAACAACGAACTAATCTAGTCTGATATTTAAAAAAAAATAAAAAACTAACGTAACCTACAGTAGATTTTCCTGGATAAGAAAATGTGCAGAATTGGCACACAGAACTGGAATCAGCGTCCAGGCATCTCGAAATGGAACAGTTCATGAATTTAGCTCTGTCGTTTATGTTTTCTCTTTAAAGGATCGGCTTATTTTATGCAGGTTTCTAGTTTTTTTCGTCTTTGTATAAAAAATAACCACGGACGGTTCTGTATAAAGATGGCCGGTGTGGGTAAGCTTGGAGCGTCTGCGTCACTAGGAGCTGCAGTATTCGAGTTGACTGTGGACAGCCTGGACGTGAATTCAACTCAGCCACAGATCAGCCTGGTGATCGAGCAGGCTCGCCAGGTGGGTAGCATTCACGATACTGTTCGTTAACTACGGATAGGTATAGCTGTTTTGGTTGATGCTGTTGTCGTTGCTGTCTTTATTGTTGTTGTTGTCGGTTAGCCCCAGTCTGGTCGACTAGATCCATCGACAACAGATGAGTAATTATTTCTGTGGGACCATCCTGCTGGCACAATACAGTACCTACACTGCATAGGGAACTGGCACCCCTTTGTGGTTGTCAGCACCTCAACAGATTCCTCCCATCGCTGCACCTGCTCCACCCAGGTTTAATAGCGCCATCATGTGAAGGCTCCTGGTCAGCACCAGATACAGTTACGGACAAAAATATCGATACACTTTTTGGTCCAGCAATTATTGATATACATACTATTCTCGAAAAAGGATTGGGCTTCAAAGATCACAGTACCATTACAGGAGTCACTACTTACTGTCTTATTATTAATCGTAATAGAGTCGACTTTTTTTTTGTTAGTGGGAAAGAAACATTACCAGTACCGTTACACAGAATGTAACTGCTTCCATTTTCTGAGCAATGAATAGATAGTGGTTGTCATACTTGATCAAGATATCCGATATTACAAGTATATGGAAAGATGTCATATTGTAAATGAAATTAACTTGGCACAGATTTTTGTCCATTTGTAACATATTTCACGTACCTCAGTGGCAGGACAAGATAATACAGTGGTTCTACATCCTTTCCATTGCACTTCTTTATGACCAGCACTATACTAGAGTGTTAAGTTGTCGTTGCAACTCGATATTCAAGAATGAAGAGATGGCAGCTTTATGCCAAATAAGAGTAAGCTGCCATGATTCAAATTTATTTCTTGAAACTATGAGGTATCCACTGCACTTTTTTTTTTCTTGCGGAAATTGTAATGAATTATTCCTCAGATTTTGAACAAGATTGTTGTTATAAAAGATTTTTATTTTAAAAAAATCGTAAAATACCTATTAACACGGTTTCATCTGCCGCATAAGATGTTCCTCATAAAGGATTTATTAATATTAAGCACAGACAGTGTTTTGCATGTTCAGATTTAATATTCTATGATGAACATAATGTACACTTTCACTGCCAGCAGACTGATTCGAAAGGCATAGGGTACTTGGGAATACACTCCTTCAGGTGTGAGTTACTGACTGAGAAGCTTACCATTACACATGTTTAGTTTATGAGGAGAACAGGGAATGAGGCAAAAGGAAGGAAACGAGGTTGAAATGGAGTGAGGTCTTGGGTCAGACACAAATTAAATACGGGAGGAGAGGAGCAGGGAATTTGGATATGGTAATTGTGGCCAAAATCAGCTTTTACTAGGATAATTATGTCCTTGAATTTCCACATATGAGTGCAATATGGCAATTCCTTTCGAAGTCAAAATATTTACAGGGTCCTTGAAGGTGGACAATAATACAGTTCCTATAACATCAGCATGGAAGCGTGGTAACTAAAGGTTGGATACCGTAAACCGGGGTAAGGAAGCCAGTACCTCGTAAATAACAGAATATTTGCAATTTTTCTTAATCATACGAGGCGGTCCACCTCTAGTTACATGACAAATATGAGTATGTTTCGTTTGTGTCTATGTTTCACAGTGTCATGTTTTATCTAATATAAGAATTACTGAAACTTTGGTTTTGTTAGATTATAGTACTATTCTCAGCTTTATACAGTATTCAATATCAGTCTCTGAGTAATGAGTTTATATGCCACTGTTATTTTTCAGATGGTGCAGGTGTCGCGGTTCGTGACGGTGGTGGTGATGAGTAACGACCCAGCCTTTTTATCCGTCTTCATCCAGTGGTCTCGCAAGGGCCGTCTCCTGGTGTGGTCCACTAGGCTTCTCGTCCTCACCTGCCTCCAGCTCCACCAAATGCGATTCTTAGAGACGACCCTCTCCATGACGAACTCCATGCTGATGTTACAGAGACATACACCATTATTGAGGTCAAGGTTACATCAGTTTGCAACATGACAGCTTGTGTTTAAACATCATCTACTCACTTGATGTAGTGCTGCCTACTTCTTCCTTAGCTTTTATCATTCTTTTTCTGTGCCTGCCCTCCTCTCTTCCTATTTCTCCCATCTTTCCTGTCACTACTTAATGCTTTTCTTTCCGTTACAGGTGGCTTTACATTGAGTGACAAGCCAAATGGTTTCCTGCAAGCCAAGAAACCATTTACAACACTGGGTGGTAACCATATAACCAAACCATACGTGCTCCCTACGTGTCAAGTGGGTTGGTGGAGGGTTAGTGCCCCTCCCTGTAAAACAATAACTCAGAGTCAAATGGCCACCCCGTGCGGGATTGTGGCGTCTGGCAATAGATAGATAGATAGATAGGTTGGTCCAACTTAGTAGGTCAAAAAATCATAATGGTCATGGACATTCTCCACTAGCATGTTTTTTGGCCACATGGACTGGCAAAGCTATGGGCGAAATTTTAGCATGATTTAATAATATTTAGAGGTCGCCCAAATATGCACATTGTGATAATCATGAGCTAACAGAGCCCTGCATATACATGTTATTTGCATTTTACTTCCCAGTAGAGCATTTTAGGTGATGTAGCAATGTCTTGTGTTTTCATAATGACTTCATCACGAATACGATCATCATCTGAAAAATAGAGTTTTGATCGAAAGTAAAACCTTAAATTTGACCGTATTTAGTGATTTTAAAGGCTCTGATATGATTTCCGACCGGAAGCAATAGACGAGTTTCCGGTCAAAATTTTTCTGAGGTTAGATACTTGTATGGGTAAAAAATACGGAGAAAATAACCATGTCAACCATTATTTAAAAAAAAAAAAAAAAAGTGCAGAAACATGAAAAAATAATAAAGTAGCCGAAAATCACGTGACTGTGAAACGGCGTCTGATTGGTCGTGACGTCACAACTCACACTGAGGCAGCATACAGCAGTCTGCTTTGTTTACGTTTAACCACAATACATTGTGCTTATTTCTGACCTCTAAGAATGTCCAGTGACATGAGAAATAATTGCTAATGTTTCTTTCCAATGTGTATGTGCACTGACAAAAGCACGGTCGGGAAATTATTCCTTTGTGTACCAGCCCATAACAATAAACGAAACCAGTGGTGGCTGATTGCTCATTGGTAGTTCCCAGTGCTGGTATGCAGTCTTTACTGTTGACAAAATATTATATTCTTCACCATATAGGTTCATATAAACCTAATTATCTGAAATTCGGTCAAAAAACTATGCTTAATTTAACTATTAATAGAATATTAGGAGTCAGAGCGAAAACCTGCTATGGTTAGCGGGTATTTCTACTTTAGATCACCAACGCGCCTAGACAGACTTCTATTTTGCACAGATACTGATTTAAAGTGCAAATAAATGTATTTTTATGTTAAATTAATATTTATACAAAGCAGAAGTCTGCCAAGGCAAGCTGTTGAGGTTTAGGAGAATCACTTCTGCTGATTTTAGCGCTTTTTCTCTGTGAATCCGGATTCTTTAAAAAGTAAAATTAAATACAAAAATTTGACCGGATTTCGGATAATTGGATGAGTTTGAACCTCTATGGTGATAAGAGCTATAACACTTACCAATTACAAAGTGCCAATTCAGTGTTGAATTCGGTAAATGACTGCCGATTCGGTATTTCGTCACACTCCCCTGAAGGTACTTTACAATCAAGTTCAGTCACTGAAACTTTTTTTTTTTTTTTCAGAAAACTAATAATGAAGAAGTCAAATATTAAATATTCATGAGCATAATACCATTATAAACTCAGACAACTGATACTGTACAACATACATTTAACACTTTCGATCTCATGAGGGACAAGCACCGCTCAGGAATAGTGTAGCTGTAAGGTACTTCTGGTCGATTTCACCTCAATTTACTTACCTAACAAGTACCATCCATTTACACCATGAAAACTATTCCTTCACAACATACCTGAAGGAGGTAGTTTGGTTCTACAGTGGCCATGTAGGTACAATTACTATCTCTTACTGGTAAAGTATTGTGTGATGGATTGGAGCGTCGTCTGCAGTGTGAATGCTGACATCGCCAACATGGCGGCTGCTTCCCTCCAGCCGCAAAGAATTAAAGTTATCACGTCTTGTTCAGTGCAAATGATAAATTAAATTAAAAGATACATATACCGTAAGTTTTTAAGTACATGGCAGAGTGCACTGGCCATGTTTACTCAGAACCGGCAACACGTTTATACTCATATTTGTGTCTCTTTTGTAGGTCATATGGCTGAAACTAGAACAAATCCTGGTGAGTGGCTTTTAGGGAAGCCAACTGGAAACCTGTCATGACAGATTTCCTACATGGTTGGACACACTCCTAGTGCAGTACCACAAGGTTGATCAAGCGCCAACGAATTTGAATCTGATCAATACCAATGAATTTGAATCTGACATGACAGGCAGTTATGGAGATCTGGGACTGGGCTCAAATCCCGACTCAGCTGATCGATGCTTGTGTCCGGAAACTTTCAAAGTCTTTCGATCGCTACCTCGCACTAAAGATGCATAGGACCAGGAAGTGATTGCGAAAAAATGAACGAACTTAAGAACATAAGAAGAGAGGATAACTGCAGTAGACTGGTTGGACCATGCTAGGCAGCTCCTAGAAGAGTAACTGAAATTACTAGAATGAGATAAGGACAGCAAAGAAGAAGGCTCTCCCCCGCCCTCCAAACTCTCCAGCCGAAGCCGACAGGAAAAAGTCAGAAAGAATACCACGCAATATAGAAGAACTGGCGTGGACATTTTATAATAAAGTGTGAAAGGAGAATAGAGACTATCGTAGTGTAACCTGAAACGGAAAAAGTGTGAATTAGTATTGGTTATAAGATTTTTTTTTTCTATACCCACCCCTTATTTGTCATATGCTTATCTAGCCTATGCTTGAAACTCTTAATGGAAGAGGCAGCAACTACTTTACTAGGTAGCTTATTCCATTCGTCTACTACTCTATTACCAAACCAATCTCTAGCTATTTCCATACTGAAACGGAATACTTCTAGTTTGAAACCATTACTTCTAGTTCTATCCTGTATGCTCACTTTAAGTACCATGCTAATATCTCCCTTGTTTATACCCTTCATCCACTTAAGCACCTCAGTTAAGTCTCCCCTTACTCTACGCCTTTCTAGCGAGTGCAGACTTAGTCTTTTCAGTCTGTCTTCATGCGACAGGTTCCAAACATCATGTATCATGCGTTGCAACTTTCCATTCTATAGTAAGGACACCAGAATTGTACTGCGTAGTCTAAGTATGGCCTTACTAATGCTAGATAAAGTTGCATTATTATTTTGATGACCTGTTGCTCACGCTTCTCGAAATAAATCCTAGGACCCTATTTGCTTTATTTCTCGCATTAGTACACTGTTGCCTTGGTTTCAGATCGTTACTAACCATAACTCCTAGATCTCTCTCGCATTCCGATTTGCTACTTTCTTTGGTATCTAAGCTGTATTTAGTATCTCCAATGGTCTTGCTTACGTTAAGTACAGTACTTTACATTTTTCAACATTAAATTCCATTTGCCAAATTTTAGACCATTTGAACGATGTGTCGAGGTCCCTTTGTAACTTATGGCAATCGTCAGTCGATACGCCGTATTTTCGTATCGTCGGCAAATTTGCTGATGCTGCTTGTGACTCCTAAGTCTAGATCATTTATATATATAATAAATAATAAGGTATCGAGTACTGAACCCTGTGGTACACCACTAGTTACTAATCCCCAATCCGACTTAGTTCCATTTATTAATACTCTCTGTTTTCGTCCTTTCAGCCAGGATTCTATCCATTATAAGATACCTTCAATGCAGACACTGCGGAACTATCTGACATTTCAGCAAATGATGCCATGAGCACCATTGCCAACGAGGAAGATCGGAAATTCTTATGCATGCAACGGGAACATGTCCATCCGTGTACCATGGCTGGCACTGATAGGGAAACCACTACAAGAGAAGAACGAAGATCCAGATTGGAGAAAAACATTTTGGCAAAATACAGATATCAATTGAAACAGTGCCAGCTAGAAGGAGTAAACGCCTCAACAATTTTTGCTGAGTCATCATTATCCTATAGTCTATAGAGAAGACGAAGATGAACTTAAACCTGTTGGTAGCACTCATTCTCTAACTGATGCTCCTCACTCGAAATGTTTTTAAACGGATGACACGATTAACATTTTCAAATCGTCAGAAGTTATCAGTGCATTGGATCGAACAAATGATTCAGATAGGAATCCAGCTTTCACAGCAGGTGCTGTAGTACAGGCATAAGGACTTGATATGTCCGGGGGTGATGCGTTCTCAGAGTTCTATTCGTCGGTACAGAGAAAGTGGGCGGAAACAAGCAGCTCAAGAAAATATGGAATCATTCTCGGTAGAAGAACCTCTTCTCATTCATTGGGATGGAAAACTTCCAGTTACTGAAGCACATAAGAAAAATGTAGAGCGTGTTGCAATCCTGATTACATTCAATGGCCAAGAGAAGTTGCTTGGCGTCTCAGTGATCGAAAGAGGAACAGTTGAAGCTCAGGCTCAAGCATGTCTTCGATTAATGATGCAGTGGCATGTAGACACACATGTAAGAGGTCTGGTTTACGACACGACTGCATCAAACACTGGCTTGCATCGTGGAGCTTGTGTTAGAATTGAAGAGACGCTGGCTCACGAGCTTGTATGGATTGCCTGTCGGCATCATATTCTTGAAAATGTCCTTGCTGCCACATGCGTTGCAACTTTTGGTCCAGCAGGAAGTCCCTAAACAAGCCTCTTCAAGCGATTCCAGAAGGAATGACCATCGACGTCACATGAAGAGCCGGTCTCAGCACCTGACAGCTTATTTGAAGTTCATGGCTTAGCAGAGCGTCTTATCACTCTGATCGAGCATGCCAGTACCACCTTGACCCGAAACGAGGACCAGAAACAGTATTTTCTGCAACTCGTGTCTAACCACCGAAAGCAGTTGCCCACAGCATCCAAGTAAACACTGATGGGTGGTAAATAACCCAGTTGATTAAAGAACATCATGATCACATTTAGATATGTATTTTTTTCTGAAAGTTGTAATAAATGTTATGTGCGTTATGAAAATCACTCACTATTTTCTGAACCAAAGTAGTTGAATGCAGAAATAGTGTCAAGTTGGGCGACCTCTAACTTTCCATAGAATAACACAAAATTTTGCAGAATGGCTGTACAGACTGTAAGACATGAAAACCTTTCGGGGAAATTTTTGGAGGGAAAAAATTTTTTGCACCACCCTAAAACACACACACACACACACACACACACACACATATTATATATATATATATATATATATATATATATATATATATATATATATATATATATGAAGAACACAATACCGACTTAAACTGTAAACGAAACTGCTATCTTATTTCAGGTATGATGTTTATGTCTACCAACCCTACAGTAGCCAAGATGTCACCCCGCTTCTTGCTGCCTCATGGATAGAACATGAAGTTTCAGTTTTAAGACACTACCATCGGCTTTTTCCAGAAAAATTCAATATGTGAGTTGACTTTCGTGATACAAGCATAGGAAGAATTTTTATTTTACATATTTTGATGATAAAACGCTTTATAATTGATAATCCCACATGGAGAGTCAAATTTTACAATAGCGAAAATTATATTTGTTACATACTTTTTCTTGTTCACAGTAGTGTTTCCTCACTTCATCTTTGTATATCATAGTAGGTAATAATAGCATATTTGTTCCTACCCACGTCATCTGGCACACACATTTCTACCAGCAAATCACAATGTGGTGAGAGGAAAGTAGGAACTGGAGTAACGAGTAGGGGGAGAAGAAGCAACCCAATGGTCAGGGCACGGGGGTTGGGATGCTGGTGGTAAGAACTTTATACCTGGGTGGAGGAAGGTCGAGCTAACAGTGGGATTTGCTATGAAAAGTAGAAAAAAGGAATATTTGCTCCGTCATCCTTCACTCAGGGCGAGGGGTATAAGTTGGAAATTGACTAGTAACATCACTTCAGTTAAGATGTCTATTTTTTTTTTTTTTTTTACCGCTTGCACAGATTAGGTTGTAAGGGCGCGTCCACACGTGTGCTCGAACATGTGTTGACAACACAGCTAGCAACATATTTGGATACATGTATGCAGCAGTATTTGGACAGATGTATGCAAACATGTTACACTGTGCTTCAAACCTGCTGGCAGCAGAGGTGATGGGGTAAGTGGGTCCATACGAGGCAGCTGAGAATTCATCATGATGTTGCCAACATGATCTGGACACTGTTGTTCCCAGCATGTTTGCAGCTTGTTCGTAATTGTGTTGTTTGCATGTTGCCAACACTTGTTCTTGCACACGTGAGAAGGCGCCCTAAGGGAAACTACTAGTGTAATGTTTTTGAACCAGTAAATACAATGGTGTTTGGCTTCAGCATAAAGTTGCTACTTCTATCTGACTGTTTAATCCAGGAAACTATTAATCCTCACAGACCGTGATCAGTTCATAGCAATTCCTTACATGATACGAGTAATTGGGGGGGGGGGAAGTTTGTATTTCTGGCACTTGGAAGAAGACGTTAAAAAAATTACTTCAGCTGGAGTTAATGTTTTCCTTACGGTATGGGGAACTTTGCCATTACCTCGCTCATTCACATATACAGTACTTGCAGTCTGTCTTGAGAATCTCAGCTGTCTGCTTGTACGAAGAGATGCCTGAAGAACCTCTGTTGCTTTTATGCCCACTGTCTACTTCTGTTGTTCTTATGGAACTCTGTAGCCTACTCTTTCATCACTTGGCTACTCTGTGTTCTCTTACAGTCTGTCTGAGGGCCCACGGTTGCTGGTGACACGGGAGGAAATATCCATCACCAGGACAAAGGCTGTGGACGACCCAGACGCACCGGGAGGAAAGAGGCTGGTTATCCTCAGCGCCAAGTTTACCCTGCTCGAGACCATCGCACAGTCTATGAATTTCACGTGCGTTTTTGCTGATGGTTTACTCCATTTGTCCAGGGAGTTTTATTTTACTTCTGTTATCTCCTGTTGATTTACTTAGCTAAGAATATACTTTCCCTAACTGGAAGGGTTAAGTGTGCCTTGTTTCAACCAAGGGGTCTCCTAAGCTGCATCCTCTTCATTACACATCTTCGTAACCAGCGATGTGTGTTTCAGTTTATCTCTAAGTATTGTCAGAGATCAAAATGGAGATGGCAGTTTTAGACCAAGTTACAATGAAGAGAGTATAATACTTTAGAAAGTCGGTGAATACTTGCACAAATCAGTGTTGGCAGGTGCTGGTAGTAGCCACAGCTGTCTTACCGTGCCCTCCCTTCCTTCCTCCAATACCTCTCTCAGCTCTGCGCCCCTCCCTATCTTCCTCTCCGCACATTGTATAGTATGTTCTTCTACCGATCAGACTATTTCGACACAGTTTGCCTCACTGGGGACAGGTTTGAAAATTCGACTGTTACGGGTCGTCTAGGAAGTGAATGGCTCTTAGCAAATTCTGACCGTCTGTCTTACTGGCCTTTCTGCAACCATTATACATAAATCTAAGCATTCTCCTCATTGTTTCTTTTTTGTCTTGTCTCTTCTTCCTCTTCCTTTTCTTTTCATGTTCTTCCTCTTCTCTTTCCCCTTACTATTTTTTTGTCTTTATCTTCTTTTTCTTTATTTTTATTATTTGTTTTTCTTCTCATCTTTGTCTTCTTTTTAATTATTTTCTTTCGTCCTCTTTCTTTTCTTTATTTTTTCTTTTCTTCCTCTTTCTTTTCCTTATTTTTTTCTTCTCTTACAAACACCTCTTTCTATCCAATGATTTTTTTTTCTCTCTTGTTCTAGCTAATCTCTCTCTCTCTCTCTCTCTCTCTCTCTCTCTCTCTCTCTCTCTCTCTCTCTCTCTCTTATACCAGCAAGAGATTAATGAAGTAGTTAAGTTCAATATATTTCCTCAGCTATGTAAAATCACCTGGACATAGAAAGAATGAAATAATAGAGCGATTGAAATTTAAATCATTAAAATTCGCTACTCCTTGTTTACCGTAAATTTAAATCACATTAATATTGTCCACGGGTAAATTTGTGTTTCAGATTTGACTTCATTGCGCCGCCTGATGGGGACTGGGGAATAAAACTGAGGAATAATTCCTGGACAGGCATGATGGGAATGGTGGCGAGAGGGGTTAGTGTGTGAGAAAGTTAGTTCTTGGGATCATCGGTGGATGTGGCGTTGGTATCGCTTCCTCTTAGACAGTATTTCACTTGTAACAGTTTCGTTTTGTTTTGTATTATTTGTATGGTGTTCTTGTCAACATGGTTTGTATCAGTGACATACAAAACTATATTAGAGAGTACAAAAGGAGAAATAAATTCCTAATGGGGGAGATGCAAGGAAATCTCCAAAGCCGCTTAGAATGGGATGACATTTATCCCAACCATCACTGCCACTATTATGACTAATAATATCAACAATACCATAACTATCACTGTCTCTGTCATCACTGAAACGATTACTAAAACTACTACTACCAAAAGCATACCGTTTATCACCGCTACCTATGATGTCACTGTCATTACTTCCACTACAAATATTATTACAACCACCATCACCAAGAGCACTCCCAACATTCCCACTCTTATCACTGTCATTAAATCACCACCACGGCTATCATCATCTTTGGCATCATACTCATCATTTCTATTATCACTATTACGGCCTATAGTATGGCCACTGTAGTAAGTTAATATTCCTTAATTCAAAGCATATCCACACAAGAGCTATAAAGAAATCGCCACCTAGTGCAGCCATCCACCAGGCCAGTGGGATATAAAAGGCGACAGAGGAGCAGTGAACTGTAGACAAATAGTGGTTTTACGATCATCTTGAAAGTCCTGACATGTACCTCCAAGATTTCCAGCTTCATCCATATATTACCAGTGTCACCTGTACGTCCTCCTGTTGACTTAGCTATCATGATTAAGCGTACTAAGGCGGCCTCTCTGGTACTTTCTTTTATAGTCTGACATCTGAGAAATGCACGGTAGAAGTTTTGCCAATTCACAGTTTCTCCTAAACCAAACAAACTAATATTGCAAAC
Source organism: Coenobita brevimanus (assembly GCF_032717465.1). Classification (NCBI taxonomy): domain Eukaryota; kingdom Metazoa; phylum Arthropoda; class Malacostraca; order Decapoda; family Coenobitidae; genus Coenobita; species Coenobita brevimanus. The sequence goes on along the minus strand of NC_137003.1, from coordinate 20,913,736 downwards.
GTAGAGAAAAGTTAGGTAATCGTCACTTTAATTATGATATGAAGTGTATTATAAATAGCTTCTCTCCACAGGAGGTAGATATTGGCCTTGGCTTATACGGTATCTCAGCAGAAAGAGCCGAAGCAGTTGACTTTACATTTCCCGTGGCAGTCATGTACGGCAGACTCATAGCTGGGCGTAGTAACCCTGAGGTGGATCCCTGGGGAGTCCTGCTGCCCTTAGGCCCTATAGTCTGGATGGCGATCCTGGCATCATTGTTCGGGGCTATGCTGATTTTGGAGTTGCTGTCCTGTATGCCTGTCAAATTATCTCGTCAGACTACCAGTTTCAGCAGTATCAGAGTGCTCTTGCAGCAAGGTAAGGTGTCTACTTCTTATGTATCAATAAATGTTTTAATGAAGTATAGGTAAAGTGCATTTCTATAAAGAAAAAAGTGCAGGCTATCAGACGTGTGAGGTGGAGCCACGATTCCGGGACTTAAATCATTTGTGGATTTCGAGTTTATTGGGCGTGGTGTTGCTAGAACTAACTTTCTTCTTTTCTAATACTTTGATTTTGGACGATGGTACCTCGCCCCATCTTTAGGCAGGAAAAAAAGTTGGGCTGATCAGGGTACAGAACACCATCTACAGAGTTACCTCTTTTTTAATACAGTGACATGTTTTCGTCAGTAATTAGATATACTTTACCTAAATCCCCAAAGCTTAATAATCAGATAGAGTTCTGGTTACGTGACGAACTAAGACCTCGTGGGGGTCTTGGTTCAGCTCCCGCCTGTATGATGAATTTGTTGAATTTCGTCTAGTTATTTTACATGCATTACTCGAAAATATTCTGCTCTGAAAATACCTGAGGCATTCAGAGAGTAAAAAATCAAATTTAATTTCTTTCTTACACAGACATCTTTTAAATTTGTTTCCACTAAGCAGTGTTATTTAGCTTATTTGATAACGGGTAGTAAAGGGGTGAAATGGAACTTTTATATATTATTCAGTACTCAGCTTTGATTATTCCTGCGGTAGTCATTGTTAGATATGGATATAGAGAGTATAGTTGCAACAATATACTGCTTTTCAAATGGAATCTCTTTTTCGGATCATATATACAGGGTGGCCTCAAAGTCATGTTTTGCTTAACAAAATGTTCCGTTTGGCAAGAAAAAAGTCAGGTACAGCTATTAATATGAAGAACTGCACATTATTGCAATTTTGTTCTCTATGATGAAGACGACACCTTGTGGTCTTGAGGGTTAAAGTGCTCCTGAATGTTACCTGTAAGATTTACATCCCAGGGGTGGATGGGAGTTATTACTGGCGCAATGCCAATCAGGGGCGATTGAAGCTGGTCAGCCTTGCCTTAAATGTCGGGGTTGAGTAGCCTAGTCCTGGGCCCTTATGCTCCTGAGGGTTCCAAAAAGGATTTGAGAAATGAATGAATGAAAGTCTTAAAAATACAACGGCTACTAGCTATGTAATAATGCTCCTTCTTTCAAACAACAGAATAATTCGGAGGTCTTGGATATGTGGAGGAGGCTGCAGCACCAGCCGATCAGGGTGGTACTCCCAAGGGGAATGGGAATGTTGGTGATAGGGAGAGGTGGAGCTCCAGTTTCACTAGCTACCTAACCATCCCCCTTTGCTGACCTTTTCAATGTGACACTAACATGAAGAGTAAACCAGCATACTCTCCCAAATACTTCCTCCATCTCATACAGTACACCACATGCGCTTTACATATCACACATCGTACCCCACTACGTCACAGCGGTTGACGCCAGCAAGGGCATTCGGCCAGAAAACTTTGCCTTCACAACCTAGTGGCAGACCTTTTGAGGGGAGGCGTAACGAGGGCCCAGCCAGCACAGATCGTGGGGCCAGGGTGAGATGCGGTTCGAACCTGTCTTAGAGGGTACAGAGCATTGCGGTTCCCAGGCTGCCACTTCTGCCCAATAGAGAGGGGCCCAAACCTGGGTGTAGTACCGGTACCCCATGATATATAACGGCTGGGCATTTGCAGTGCCAAGGCACACTTGGAGGATGTCCTTGTCTCTGTCCTGCAGGGTGCTTTGAGGCCATTACCACAGCCACTGGTCAAGGCTGGTGGGCTAGAGGTCCCAGATCCATTGCCTGGTCCTGGGACTGTGCAGTGGGTGGGGCCTGTGGCGTGTCTCTCCCCTTTATTATTTTACTAATTATAACCACGTTAAAGAATGAAATTCGATGCAAGCCTGAGGCCAGTAAATCACCCAGGGAGATCAGAGTGGCATCATGGAATGTGGGAAGTTTGAGGAGTAGAGTGGAGGAAGTGGGTAAGGCATCGGGTAGGAGGTTGGTGGATGTGGGATGTGTGCAAGAAGTCCGGTATAGGAGTGGATCAGCCAGAAACACTGCTGGGAGAGATTCTTATTTTAAGTTGTTTTGGCAGGGTAGGACAGATGGATGTGGTGGTGTGGAACTGTTGGTTGGGGAGAAGTAGGGAAGAATAAGTCATAAATGTTGTGAAAGTAGGTGATAGGATAATAGTAGTGAAAATATTTTTCTGCGGGAAAATGGTTTCTTTACATCGGCGTATGCTCCACAGGCAAGCTTGGATGAGGTAGAGAAGGATAGATTTTGGGATGATTTGATACGTGTAGTAAGTGGTATGCAGGATGTTGAGATTGAAGTTTTGGTAGGGGAATTAAATGGTCATGTAGGTGAAGCGGCTCAAGGATATCATCAGGGATGTGCAAATGGTACAAGAAATGAAGAAGAAGAAAAGATGCTCGAGTCTGGAGAGGCAATGAAAATGATTGTTTGCAACACACATTTTAGGAAGATAGAGAGTAGGTTGATTACATACAGTCAGGGGGAAATAACAGCCAAATAGACTATTTTCTGGTCAGGAGGGCTGGTAGAAGGGTAATGAGGGATGGTAAAGTTATAGGGAGTGAGGAGTATGTGCAGCAACACAAGTTACCCGGCCCCAGAGGGGCTCGGAGATGGGTATTGTTTTCACTCGGTTTGTGTGTTTGTTTGTTTGTCTGTCTGTTTGTCTGTCTGTTAACAACTTTGCGAGAAAAATGCTGGTACGATTTTGACTAAAATTACAAGGATGATGGGCTATGACCTTCTGATCAACTGATTAAATTTTGGGCCAAATTGGGCCAAGGCTCAGGCTGTAGGCCCCAAAAATAAAAAAATAAAAAGATCGTTTTTTTTTTTTGCCGAAACTCCTCTCTAATTCGTCATATCAATATGAAACCAAAACCTAAAGATGCATCTTTCAAATCTGCATCCTATAAAATACCACATTACATCATGAGGGTCACCCAGTGGCGTACCTGAGGGGGGGGAGGGGGCTGTTTGAAACTGCCCCCCGGGCCCCCAATTGAGGGGGGAGCCCCAAGTCCTAAAAACTTATATGCTAATATATATATATATATATATATATCATCCCAACAATCCCGGCTGAGATATTAAATAAGTTTTGAGAATGAGGGGGGCTAGGTTCTTTGCGGGGGCCCCCACCTCCAAGAGGGAGGGGCCCCTGCAAAGAACCTAGCCCCCCTAGGAGCCCCGCAAAGAACCTAGCCCCCCCTGACCCCCAAATCTCTAGGTACGCCCCTGGGGTCACCCCCTAGTTAGTGGTAGGGGGGTCAATGTCAAATGAGTCAGGCCTTCAATTTCAAATGGGCATATCGTCAGTTTTCACTCGATTTACTTCATACCCTATGTGACATAGTTAACTAGATATCCTGATGTATTTATACCTCAGCGCTGAAATGACTACCGGGGACGGATTTGCTATGCCTTGGCACTGCTTCTTCTTTATATGGGACATGGTGCTTAGGAAGCGAGTGATTAAAAAGAGGACCTATGCACTTAGGAGGAAAATATGGAAGCTGAAAAAACAAGCAGTAAGGGATGTCTTCTATAGGAGAGTGGTGGCTGAACAGAGACATTGACAGAAGTGTTAATGAGCAATATAGAGCCCTCTACTGAGAGTTAATGATTTAGTATGTGGATGGACAAGAGGTCCACCACAATATAAAGTAACTTGGTGGTGTGATGAGGGTGTCGAAGCTGCAGTTAAGAAGAAAGGCTTTTCCGGGAATGGAAGAACGGTGATAACAAAGAGGAATACTTGGTTGCCAAGTGCAGGGCTAGAAAAGAGGTTTACAGGGCGAAGTCTGAGTCACAGAGACATTTACTTTATAACCTTAATACTGTAGAAAGGAAGAATGTGATGTTTAAGGTGACAAATCAGATGGAGATGGAGAATAGGGATATCATAGGTAACCAGTGTGTGAAGAATGAAGGATGGGTAGTGGTGAACAATGTGGATATTAAAGATGCCTGGAGAGTGCACTACAACCGGTTGTTGAATGAGAAGTTTGACTGGGACAGGGAAGGTTTGGAGCAAGCAGATCCAGTGTTTGGCCCTTGGCCATTGATTGACACTGCATCTGTGAGCGGGGCAATAGGCATGATGCAGGTGAAGAAGGTAGTAGATGTGTCAGGGTTCACTGCTGAAATGATGAAAGCCTCAGGAGATATAGGAGTGAGGTAAGTCACTGACCTGATAAATATGATTACATATGAGTGTGTTGTGTCACGAGTTGGCGTGATTCTCTATCTAAATAAACTCGTGACATTGAACTTTGGTGGGAAACCGTGAATTCTAGTGAATTCCCATAAGTATCACTCAGTCAACCGCCACGTATTCACCCGATCGGGGGTGTTTCCAGAACATTTTTCACTGTTTCATAAGTGATCGTCCTTGTGTGCGACATTAGTGCTTTAGCTGAGTGATTTATTATGGGCATGTTTCGCTCACTCTCTTTCCGTTAGCCGTTACCAGTTAGCGGCTGGCCTCAGCCCTTGCCTCTCTTGTTTGAATTCAGTCAGGATTAGAGCGCCATGAGACTAGGTTCGTTGGTCCAGCTTGGAGCAGCATGTGTACAGCGAGTTCTTGAATCCCCACCTAGCGTGAATCAGCGAGAGGTTCAGCGTGTGTGGCAGCGCCCTTCCTCAGCAACGACGCCCAGTTCATCCCGCTTAGCCCACTCTCTGACCAGTATTTCTTTTTGTATTTTCCTAGGCTTAAGAGTTTAGCTTTTCAGTGAGCGAGTGAGAGTGTTCTCCTTATTTTGAATTCATTTTGAAACATGTAATGTAAATTTAACTCATTGTAATCAATAAATTAACAATTCTTTTTCTTGAGCTTAATGTAATGTAAACTTGTGTTTTATTTCTCCACATTAAGCTTATTTCACTTATTGCTCCTAGTTTGCATAAACGCTTTGCATTATTCATAACTGGTACTTAGGCCAGTCCTTTTTATTAACTTAAATCCGTTGTGCAACTTGGAGTAAATGCACCAGCAAGAACCTGCTTATCGTTCATAGCATTAGTTATTGATTGTCAGGGGTGGAGTCACTTTCTCGTGAGGCTAGCAGTACTAACAAACAGCATTTGTGAGTAATTAGTCTCTGCTGTGTACTGCTGAGAAAGTAAATAAATTCTCGTCCTTAGAGAATCACGGAAGTAAGCCGGAATAAAGTAATTATTACTTGATTTTCACAAGTCAATTCTTTGTCCCTGTTCTCAAGTAACATTTTAAAGTATCAAGTATTATTGAATATTATTCTTTAATATTGCATATTCACAAAACTCCGTGACATCTGGCGACCTCATTCCAGGATATTAACTCCTAGCTCTAAAGTTATTCACGAGACAATACTCACTGACTCATACTTAGAGGTATTTATCATTAAAGTCTATAGGCACTAGATTACTGGTGATTATTGATTCAGTTCTATTAATTTTACATAATAGTTTTCATAGTCATTTGTTTGTTTAATTTTCTTTCTTTACCAGTTTAACTATATAAAACTGGTCACCACTAACCTGTGGCTATATTCTTTATTCTCGATTATTGGCATCTTTCTCTGCAAAATAGCAGTCAGTGCTTGGTCTCTAGTTCACTCAGACTGAGTTAGCATCATGTCTACCGACGTCTATGTTCAGGAAGCTAAAGATATGGGTCTTAGTGACCCTAAAGAAGTTAAAGAGTATGTCCTCTCTCGGCTTAGTCACGAGCAGCAACGCGAGACTGATGCTCGTGAAGAGCGTAGAATCCAACGCGAACACAAGTGAGAACAACGCGAACACGAGCGAGAACAATGTGAACACGAGCAAAAACAACGCAAACTCGAGTTAGAACACGAGCGAGAACAACGCGAATATGAGCGTGAACAACGAGAGAGAGAACGAGAACCAGAAGGTGTCAAGCGAGAAGCACGCGAAAAACATGAACTTGAAATGTTGAAGCTCAAACGAGATTCCTTGGCTTCAGACGCATCTGGTGCAGCTGGCCCAAGCTCCACGAGCGCTCTCCCTGCACATATTATGGCGACCCCACACATCAAGTTTCCTCCATACAAGGAAGGCGAGCTAATCGTGCTATACATAGCTCTTTTTGAAGACATGGCTCAGCTTTACCAGCTGGATGAGGCAGCTAAGCGGCTTCAGTTTCTTAGCCTGTTTGAGGGTCCTGCCCTCGATATTCTCCACAGAATTCGTGGGGACAAAATCATGTACAAGATGATGAAGGCCGCACTCGTCAAAGCATATGGTCTCACAGTTGACGACTCCAAGAGTCAGTTCATGAGGGCACGTTTACAGGAAAAAGAGACTGACGTTCAATTTCTTGACCGGCTTACTGCTTACTTAGATAAGTGGATGGAGAAAGATGAAACTCCATCCACGCGTGAGGGGATAATTGACCTTATGCTGCGCACACAGCTTGAAAAGTCGTGGCCTGCCGAACTTATGGTTTAGCTTAAGATCTGCCAGGTAAGGGATGCCAGCCAAATGGTGGAGAAGGCTGATGCATTCTTCACTGCATACGGATATCAAACACATAAGCAGCATACCTGGAACAGGAAAGCTGATAAATCTGGGAAACCGTCTCAGACAACCCCAGCAACAAGGCCATTCTCAGAATAATGGCCAAGGTCCAAAACCGCAGAAGAAGGACCAGGGGCAAAACACTCAGAAACCTGAATGGAAGCGGTACAAGTACCCTAACCAGCAGCAGTATCAGCCACTCAATTGACTGTCGGGACTATCCTTTTCAGCACCAGCCCCAGTGAATAGGAGGCAGGAGGTGAACACAGCCTTCATTCCTCAGGAGCAGCATGGTGGTCATGTCCGTACCAGTACGGGTACTCCCCCACAGTTCTCTAGTCCCACAGTGACAGTGAACACTCTGCCACAGGAGGTCAATGCTCCATCTCCCCCGATAGTGAGTATGACCCCTCAAGTATCTAATTCTTAGGGCACCATGTTTGCCGCATCATTTATTCAGCAGCCTAATCAGTGGCTAGCTGCTTCCTCCACAGGTGACAATGCCTTCCTTGTTCAGCCAGGGTTTGTGAGAGACATTCCTGTGAAGGTCCTGAGAGACAATGGGTCCTCAGGTTGCTCTGTCAGGCAGAGTCTAGTTCGGTCTGAGCAGTACACAGGTCGACAGATCCAAGCTAACCTTATTGATGGACAGTGAGATTGTTCTCTGAGGCACGTATCCAGGTGGCATCTCCATTTTACACTGGTACAACACTCGCAGTTGTCATGCCAGAACCTTTGTTTGACCTTATCATTGGCAATATTCCCGGTGCCAAGGATAGTTGCACTGAAGATGACGCTACTCAGACTTCGGCTACAGTAACACGAGCCATGGCTGAGGCTCCAAACTGTGTCACCCAGGTGACCACTGAATCGCCGCAAGATCTGATGTGTACCCAAGTTGTTGTTTAAGAACAACATTCTGACCCGACATTTGCTGCCGTGTCAAGGAAGCAAAAGGGTAGAGTGATAAAGTATTCACCGGGAGGTCAAGCCAAGTTCCTTTGCAAACAAGGACGGCTATACCGTGAGTCACAAACACCCCAGGGCGAGGTTCAACTGCAGTTTGTTGTTCCCACTAAGTTCCACCTAGCAGTGTTAGAATGGGGTCATTGTTCAGCTTCAGGAGGTCATATGGGCAATAGGAAGACCCAGGGCTGTATCCGTGCTGACTTTTTCTGGCCAGGGATGGGACGAGAGATAGATTGTTTTGTGCATTCCTGCAATGTGTGTCCACGTACCACTAATCAGGGATATGTCCTTCCTGTGCCGTTTGAAACCACACCCGTAATCTCTGAGTCAGATGAGAGACAGGACAGTGGTGAAGTGGGTGCAGACCTGATGTCTCACCCATTGGCCCCACAGGACACAGTATGTCCAAGGCCTGTACATACATATGTACCATAAGTTAAGGGGGAAATTCAAGAACCCCATAGAGACAGTCCGAGGCTGTGTACGAATTACCTTGTGGAGCATCTCGAGCTAAGGGCCTCCCAGAGGATTCCCGGAGAATGCACATTATCCACATGAGTGTTCACACCCACGGTGGGTGTTAAAATGTGACCTGCCTGAGATTGCGTAGGGATTCTCAGCTTCCTGTCGTTAATCGTAAATGTAGAGTTAGTTTAACTAGTAAACTTGTTCCATTAGCGAATCGCAGCGTTTGACATCCTGCACAGACACCCAGTCTTTTCGCTCATGACCACGTTTCCTGGTTAATTTAGCGAATTGCAGTGTTTGATGTCCTGCACAAATGCCCAGTCTTTTCGCTAATTAGGTATAGGATTTAACCAGTAAACTAGGTCAGCATTTGATGTCCTGCAGAGACACCTTGACTATGTTTCATGGTTAATAATGTAAATAGTGTACTTTTTGTAACATAAGTACTGATTGCTAGGCAGAGAGAGAGAAATGACACTTTTGATGCTCCACCTTGATTGCTTTTGCAGGTACAACTGGTGGGTGCAGCATTGCCATGCAGAACAGCTGATCATCCCTGACGCATGCTGCCGCCTCTTCTCTTCTGCCTTGTCGTCATTATTTACTATAAATTTGTATTACATGATTTTACACGTAGGTACAGTTACACCACAACTGTCACACCTGCACCATGTATTACATACATCACGCTACATAACAGTTAGTTGTTAATGTAAATGTAACGAACTTTTAAATCAGTTTGACCTGAGTACAGGATTTTTCACCATCATCACGGAGTTTTATCCTCAGGCTTGCTTCTATTAACATAAATACGAGGTTTTTTAACTCACTGGCGACTGTGACTTTCTCCTGTAGCAGGATAGCACACACACCATAGTGTGAATCTTGTGTGACTGAGTTAGGATTTATATGTATGTAAACTGAAATTTTTTTCCTGAAGAAAAAAAAAATTTATTTTGATGGGGCGTAATGTCGCGAGTTGGCGTGATTCTCTATCCAAATAAACTCGTGACATTGAACTTTGGTGGAAAACCGCGAATTCTAGTGAATTCCCATAAGTATCACTCAGTCAACCGCCACGTATTCACCCGATCGGGAGTGTTTTCAGAACATTTTTCACTGGTTCATAAGTGATCGTCTTTATGCGCGACATTAGCACTTTTGCTGAGTGATTTGTTATGGGCGTGTTTCGCTCACTCTCTTTCCGTTAGCTGTTACCAGTTAGTGGCTGGCCTCAGCCCTCGCCTCGCTTGTTTGAATTCAGTCAGGATTAGAGCACCATGGAACTAGGTTCGTTGGCCCAGCTTGGAGCAGCGAGTGTACAGCGAGTTCCTGAATCCCCACCTAGCGTGAACTAGCGAGAGGTTCAGCGTGTGTGGCAGCGTCCTTCCTCAGCAACGACGCCCAGTTCATCCCGATAAGCCCACTCTCTGACCAGTATTTCTTTTTGTATTTTCCTAGGCTTAAGAGTTTAGCTTTTCAGTGAGCGAGTGAGTGTGTTCTCCTTATTTTGAATTCACTTTGAAACATGTAACATAAATCTAACTCATTGTAATAAATAAATTAACAGTTTTTTTTCTTGAGCTTAATGTAATGTAAACTCGTGTTTTATTTCTCCACATTAAGCTTATTTCACTTATTGCTCCTAGTTTGCATAAATGCTTTGCATTATTCATAACTGGTACTTAGGCCAGTCCTTTTTATTAACTTAAATCCGTTGTGCAACTTGGAGTTAATGCTCCAGCAAGAACCTGCTTATCGTTCATAGCATTAGTTATTGACTGTCAGGGGTGGAATCACTTTCTCGTTAGGCTAGCAGTACTAACAAACAGTATTTGTGAGTAATTAGTCTCTGCTGTGTACTGCTGAGAAAGTAAATAAATTCTCGTCCTTAGAGAATCGGCGATGTAAGCCAGAATAAAGTAATTATTACTTGATTTTCACAAGTCAATTCTTTGTCCCTGTTCTCAAGTAACATTTTAAAGTATCAAGGATTATTGAATATTATTCTTTAATATTGCATATTCACAAATCCCCGTGACATGTTGTCCCAGATGATTGGCTGAAAGTGTAATTGTAAATGTGTACGAGGGGAAGGGTGATGGCCTGGAAAAAGGAAATTATTGCGGCATAAAGCTTTTAGACCAGATAACAAAGGTAATGGAGAGAGTTCTAGAAGGTATGATTAGAGAAAGTGTATTATTGATGAGATGCAGTTTGGGTTTATGCAAGGCAAATGGACCACTGTTGCCAGATTCATTGTTCAACAGCTTCAGGAAAAATATATGGATAAGAAAAGGGAACTGTACCTTGTTTTTGTTGATTTGGAGAAGGTCTTTGCATTAGTCCCTTGAGAGATGGTGAAGTGAGCAATGAGAAAGCTTATGATCGAGGAGTGGTTGGTTAGGGTCGTTATGACCATGTACATGAGTGCTCACATGCAGATATTGGTGAATGGAGATTTTAGTGGTGAGTTTTCCGTGAATGTTCGTGTGAACCAGGGGTCAGATTTGAGCCTCTTGTTGCTTATCATGGTACTTGAAGCCCTCTCACCTGACTTCAGAAATGGATTCTCATGGGATATGTTGTATGCTGATGATTTATAATGACTGCAGAGAATGATAGGGAGGCGGAGGAAAGATTTAGTATGTGGAGAGAATGTATGGGGCACAAGATGGTATGGGGAATAAAGGCTTAAGAGTAACTGCAGATAAACAAAAGTGATTGTCTCTAGGGCTGGTGGCGGTACAGTCAAAGAAGAGGGGAGCGTGGCCATGTGCGATTTGCCACAAGGGTGTTGAAAGTAATTTAATCTTGTGCAGTGTCTGTGATAAGTGGGCCAATAAGAGATATAGCGGTATCACAGGCATACTGTGAGATAATTTTGATTATGCATGTAGTGTGTAGGGGAGATCAGGTGCTGATTGTCAGGTGAGAAAGGATTGAACTTGCTGGTGAGTCTCTTGAGTGTGTGGAAGAGTTTTTATTATTTGGGAGACATGTTATGTGCTGGAGATGGGACTGCAGCTAGGTCAGTGGCTAGAGTGAGGAGTGGTTGGATGAAGTTCAGGGAGCTGTTTCCTCTCCTGATGCTGAAAGGGCTCTCCCTCTGTGCCAGGGGTCTTTGTATGCAGCATGTGTTGGGAGTGTAATGCTGTAAGGTGGTGAGACCTGGGCAGCAAACGAAGAGGATATTCACAGGCTCAAACGTAATGAGATGAGTTATGAGGTGGATGTGCAGTGCGTTCCTAAGTGCCAGGCCTGAGGAGGCTAGGTTTATGAGAGAAGAGTTGAGAGGTAGGATGGAACTGGAGTGTACTGGTGCTGTGATAAGGAGAAGTAGACTGATATGGTTTGGGCATGTGGAGAGGACTGGGGATGACAGTTGGGTGCAGAAAGTCTATCTACCTATCTATTGCCAGATGCCTTAATCCCGTAAAGGGTGGCCACAAACAAATTGCCTCCATGTCACCCTGTCCCCCGCCATTTCATTGCCCTGCTCCCAGCTCACACCCTCTCTCTCTCATATACCTCTCTACTCCATCCCTCCATCTCATCCTTGGTCTCCCCTTCCCTCTCTCCTCCTCCACCACACTCACACTTTCCTCGTCAGTTTCTCGCTCTCCATCCTCTCCACATGTCCAAGCCACCTCAGTGTGTTTCTCCTAACACTTCCTGTCACAGCCACATCCACACCACAACGCTACTTCACTTCCTCATTTGTCAGTCTGTCTCTCCATGTGACTCCACATGCTCTTCTCAAATAACTCATTACCACTGCTCTCACTCTTGACTTCTGTCCCTCCAACAAGGTCCAAGCTTCACTTCCATACGTTAGAGTTGATACAACAATACTGTAACGTAGTAGCTTTTTCACTTCCCTGCTCACTTCCCTGTTTCTTATCACTGCTTTCAAGGAAACTGAGAAGAGTTAATGTTAGGGTGGGGTTGCGAGAGGTAGACCGAAAAAAGACCTGTTATGTGGTCATTGAGTGTGACATCAGAGGTTTGGGACTGAAGAGGGAAGCTGCCATGGATCGAGCAGCATGGAAAGCCACCATTAGGTGACTTTGGCCGACGCATGTTGGAGCCTTCAAAATCGAATGAACGAAAGAAGCATTGCGTACACAGCACAGTATTTTTAGTCTTTACTTTCTCTGGTGGTTTTTCCTTTTTTCTTATTTTTTCCATTAATTTTTCTTACTTATAGCAATGACGGAGAAATGTTAATATAATCCATCCAGATATAAATATGGATAGTGTGTCTGGCTGGTGGTGGTGTGAGCGTGTGTTGGTGGGTGTGTGGATGCTGGCCACGCTTGTGCTGACGCGGAGCTACGCCGGCAACCTCATGTCCCTCCTGGCCGTCAGATACATACCCATGCCCATACAGTCACTCCAGGACATCGTTGACAACCCTATTACTTTTCTTGTGCAAAAAGGAACAGTCAAAACGCAGGCATTTCTGGTAACTATATAGGTTGTTGATACTTAAAGTAACAGATATAGAGGAACAGGGATGTGATGGCATGAGACACGACAGTGAGATGTACCTATAAGGTGTGGCTGTGGGAAATGAATTTTCATGGTTCATTATTAGTACTCAAATGATAACGCATGAGAATATGGCGGTAACTCATTGTGTCTACTCGGCCACACGGACCAGACCGATTTATCCATGCCAAGAACTGAGCTTAGAAACGTCCAGAGTAATTTCGATATAAAATGCATCTTAATCAGCTTCTGTTGTCTTTCTTAAAACACTGGAATATTATCAATGCTTCTTAGTAGGCAGTATATTTTATTCTGAGAGTTTCATACTTAAGGAATACGTTGAGCATACGGTACCCATGCTGGTGGCATGATAAAGAGGGAGCAGCAAACAGGAATCATCTGTTGCATCCAAGGATGTTATACTTGGACACTGATACTACCTGTCTGCTTCCACAGTAACTTTTTAAACTGTTACAATGAGATTTTTTTTTTAGTAAAAATCAATTTCAATTTTTCTATTATACACAATCTAAATACTACGAGTAATGGATATGGTATATCACGTTCTCCTCTCTGTTTAATTTTTTGGTATACTAACCAATTTACATGGGCAATGTATCATAAAATATTAAAAAGCTATAGTAATTTTGCTTTCTTGTCTCCAGTGCAATAGAATGCTTATTATTCTGCATTAATGGATTATCAATATCAGGATCGTCTCATAATCAATTGGAGGAGCTGTCGCGGGCACAGTCTGGCGCCTATAGGATGAAAAATCGGCAGACGGTCGCGCTTTGCCTCGTTGAGGTGGCAGGCAACCTTGAATCACGGCTGTCACTTACAGAGAGAGAGAGAGAGAGAGAGAGAGAAATATGGCAAGGCCACAGTGGCAACAAAGTATAAAGGAAACTGAACAGAAACTAGCATAGTTTCTGGTCCTGAGGTAAATAATTAAATATAAATGAAATGCCACGTTGTTATATGATACTGTTGAGGACTGATGTTCACATATTGCATTTATGCAAACTGTAGCCTTGACAAGAACATCAGTAGGGTACAGTGTTACTAAGAGAGTTTAGTTCAGGTTGACATATTGGAAATTCACACATCACTCTCTCTGATACCATTAATGAATATCTGATCAGATGTATATATTGCATTTTCCCAGTTTAATAGACTGGCAAATAAAATAAAATATACTTTCCTGCTTCCCCATAAGATGGCTGAGAGTGGTATCCTTCATGATATTGGGAATCTGCGGTATGAGGGGCGCCTGGAAACCATCAGTGCCAAAGACCTGGTTGAGAAGTTAGGCACCTTGGTGAGGCATGGTGGTTACGTCCAGATGGGTATGGATTACATTGCCATGTTAATGATAGCACAAGACTTTTCACTAACAGGTACGTTTCTTGTATACAGTATGTATAGTGGTATGTAGAATTTTTTTTTGAGGTCGTAATCATTCGCTAACTGGATGGCAGGTAATACGATAGAAATGTATGACTTGGGAAGAGGTGAAAACAAGGTCCTAAGTGATTTAATCAATATAACACCAGCAATTCTCAGATATTGTCTGTCTGCATTCCCTGGTAGAGTGCAATAAACAACGATACAGAATGGTCAGGCATGATGTATTGCCATCTCATGCTTCAGAAATTATTGGTAAATAGTAATGGTTTGTCCATAACTTCACACTCTCAAATGTTATTAATATGGTTCACCGTTTTCTTCATCTCTCTTTGTCTAACAGGACGCTGCGACTTTTACTTATCTAAAGACGAGTTTTTGCCCTTGTTGGTCGGGATGGCTGGGCCAAAAGGCAGTCCTTTACTTCCTGCCATGGATCGCAGGTAACACAAAAGTACAAACACAAACACACATTGTATTCCCCAACAGAAGGCGTCTACATTCCATGGCATAACTACAATCCGCAGCACCAGCCCTGAATGAGGCAGTCTTGGCTTGTATTCAGTGTGGACGGTGGGTAGTAGTGAGAAGGTGGGGACAAGAAAATTTGTGACACAATAAGGATTGATGGACATAAGGGAAAGTGCTGTTTATCAACACTCAAGGAAGAAAAACTTTAAGCTAAAAATTAATAATTATCATTATATTCTGTGTCTTGTGATATCAACCGAAATATAAGTTAATGACAAGTTCTATGTAATTCGCTTTTTACGAGAAAAAAAAAACATTGTGTAAACATTTCAAACATGTGGAGAGGATGAAGAATGAAAGACTGACTAAGAGGGTGTATGTAGGTAAGGTGGAGGGAGGGAGAGGGAGGGGTAGACCGAGGATGAGGTGGAGGGATGGAGTTGAGAGGTATATGAGGGAGGGGGGGGTGAGTTGGGGGGAGGGGAGTCAATTGGTGGGTGACAGAGTGACTTGGAGGCGTTTTGTCTGCGGCCACCCTTTGCGGGATTAGGGCGTCGGGCTATAGATAGATAGATAGATAGACTTTAAATATTGAAGAGGAAAGCATAAATGCAAAGGTATTGTCAAAGGAATGCCTTATGAAATTTACTGTGCAGACACATTTATCATTTATTCCTTCTAATATCTCGGCTCCAACTCGCAGGTTGCACGATTTGTACTAAAATGTACAACCGTAAAAAAAAACACTGTTACACTTTCGGACGCTCCATTTTGAAACACTAGACGAAGTGACTGATATGATTCCCAGAGTCTCGATAACAGTTGGTGTACCTGTTTCCAATAGATCTTTTCCACGTGACAGCACGATCATGTGACTTTTGTTTACGACGCCATACTGGACTGCAAATTGTCGGACATCTAGAGAGAGAGAAAAGCAGAATCCATAGTGGTATTCCACTGTTGTGCCTTCGGCTGTAAAACATGGCAGAAAAGTGGGAGTGTGGTAAACTTCTGCTGGTTTCCGGCCAATGAGGAAGGGCAACAGAAGTGGAGAATTGGGAGCCGACGGCCTACACCCGACTCTGTAGCAGACTTTTCATATCAGATGAGCCACCCTTCACCCCCTCCAACCCCACCCCCATCCTCGCCACCCCCACCCAACCACCTCACACACACCCACCACCCTCCCACTGCCACCCAAACTTCCCTACCTCCACCACGACCCCCCCCACCCCCACACCACCACCGTCCCCAACCACCCCTTACTCCAACCCCCAACAACCCCCTACCCCCCACTTTTAAACCCTCACCCCCACACCCCACGCCCCCAACTCCCCTCCACAAGCCCCCAGCCTCCCACAATACCCCCCCACCACCCAACCCCCTTCCCCTCCAACCCCTACTCGTCACACCCCTTATCACCCATCTCCAACCCTCCCCCACACCCTCACCCCCACCCCCCCATCCCACAAACCAACCCTAATCCCATCGCCACCCTCCCTCCACCTCCTTCCCCCACACCCACGCCCCCACCCTCCACTCATTCATCAACTACGCAATTCCCAGTATATACAATCTCTACCCCTGGCCCCATATCAATAATTTACTGATTAACAAGACGATTTACACGTATGTCAATTCCAGCCAGATATATTACACATATTTACCTTGAGGGATGCCCCGGTGAATTTTCACGGGGTGTTCGCCTAATAGTGATAGAGATTGCCATATCTGAGATCTGGTTTCGGTCTCCTGTACTTGAAACTGGTAATTTTTTCCCTAGATATGGTGTAAGCGTCCACTCTCAAACACTTTATCTTGTTCCTGTACAGCTCTTGGTGGCGTTGATCCAGATTTCTACATAATATCAACAGTTCAATCTCTGACAGCCCTATCTAGACTCTCATTACTACGAGGAGTTTGCCGTCCAATATGGAGTCGTAAACAAAACCATGTGATTTCTGTGACGTCACTGGAAAATGTCTATATCAGCAGCAGCTGGGATTTGGGGACGGGAGTGGAAGTGAGCAGAGGATGGGGCATGTAAGGTATATTAGATCCCTCTTAGCACAGAAAGAATTCCATAAAGCTGTAGTTGGTGTTTGTTGTCAAGAGATGCTTAGAAATAAGGACTATCTAGAAGCCACGGGAGAGTAAATAGAATAGTACCCTTATACATTTATGGGATTATGAGACACCTCAACACGGATATCAGTACGATATAGCTGTAAATAAAATTGAAACAATAGACAAATAATATTAAATATACCATTAGCAAAAAAAATACCATTACCACCACCACCACCACCACCACCACCACTGCTACTATTACTACTACTACTACTATTACTTCTATTAATCATAATCATTATCATAATCATCGCATTTTAATAAATATCTAAATATACTACCTAATTCATTTCGGCAACCAAAAGTTCCAAAAGAATTACAATGAGTAAGAAGTAGGTAATTTAATTGGGATAAGCACATGCACATTTTATATCCAACCTTGTCCAGTTCTCAGTGTAAGCTCCTACTAGCCCAATCCCAGCATTCAGTCTTCGTTGCATGGATGAATCCAGCATCGTTGTTAGTACCCGTCCTTTAAGTTGCGACATCACCTCCGAATCGCCTAGCTATCTATCTATTGCCAGACGTCTTAATCCCTTATACGGGGTGGCCACAAACAAATCGCCTTCACGTCACCCGCCATTTCACTGCCCTGCTCCCAATTCACCCCCCCCCCTCTCATATGCGTCTCCACTCCATCACTCCATCTTATACTTGGCCTCTCCCCCTCCACCTTCACTCACATACACTCTCCTCGTCAGTCTCTCACTCTCCATCCTCTCCACAAGGCGAAACAACCTCAGTGTGTTTCTCCTAATGTTTCCTATCACATCTACATCCACTCCACAACGCTCCTTCATCTCCTCACTTGTCAGTGAGTCTCTCCATGTGACTCCACAGGCTCCTCTCAAATAACTCATTTCCACTGCTCTCACTCTTGACTTGTGTCCCTCCAACAATGTCCAAGCTTCACTTCCATGCGTTAGAGTTGGTATCACAATACTGACATGTAATAACTTTTTCACTTCCATGCCCACTTCCCTGTTTCTTGTCACTGCCTTCAAGGAACCAACAACCTTTCTTCCTTGTTGTACCTTTTCACGCACTTCACCCTTTAAACTTCCATCCTTGCTCATCACACTACCCAAGGACTAAAACGTACTCACATTTTCCATTTCCTCATCATCCAGTCTCACTGTACATTCACTGGCTTCACCTCTCTCGAAGACCATAACTTTACTCTTCCCTACAGTCACCTTTAAATTCCGTTTCTTACACACTCTCCCAAACTCATCCACCAAGCCTTGCAGCTCCCCTTCGTCTTCACTTAACAACACAGTATCATCTGCAAACAACAGTACAGGGAGTTTCCAAACACTGCCCCCTCTCATTAGGGCCACTCGAACAGCCTTGTTAGATTTACATTCCTCGAGAACGGAGAAACTTATTCATGGCTACAGGCGGAGAATGTCGGAGTACCAACATACAGACTCAAGTCGAGTAACAATGTCTGAAAAGACTTGGATTTATCGAACCCATGCCTAATGATACTTTTTTTTTAAGTTTACATTTTTTGTTTGGCCAATAAGGTAGGATGAGTAATTAGGTAACTCTAATATGTTGCAGCAATATTTCATAATGTTAACCCCAATTCCCCAAAGGAATGAGGTTGGCGTGGCTTATCTCAATCCTTTCGGTACAGTGATGTCCTCTTATATATATTCTGTCTAATATCATACATTTCACTCACCTTAGAAGAGGGCCCCAAAAGTGAAGCAATTAAGGAAGGCAGCTCTGAACCTTCTAGTTAAATACATGTCTTATTTTGAAAAAAAAAAATCGTCTGATATGGCAAGAATATAGTTAATACCCTCAATATGATGAGATTTGTTCATGATACATCCAGGGGACTACATTCAGCTCACGGGATGGTTATCAAAATAGAGGGACTTCTTATAACCCGTAATACCTTCTCTATCTATCTATCTATCTATTGCCAGATGCCATAATCCCGTAAGGGGTGGCCATTTGACTTTGAGTTATTTGTTTTACGGGGAGGGGCACCAACCCTCCACCAACCCACTTGTTGACACGTAGGGAGCACGTATGGTTTGGTTATATGGTTACCACCCAGCTGTTGTAAATGGTTTCTTGGCTTACAGGAAACCATTTGGCTTGTCACTCAATGTAAAGCTACCTGTAAAGGAAAGAAAACCAATAAGAAGTGACAGGAAAGATAGGAGAAATAGGAAGAGAGGAGGACAGGCACAGAAAAAGAATGATAAAGACTAAGGAAGAAGTAGACAGCACTACATCAAGTGAGTGGATGATGGTGAGAAATAGGAAGGGAGGAGGACAGGCACAGAAAAAGAATGATAAAGGCTAAGGAAGAAGTAGGTAGCACTACATCAAGTGAGTGGATGATGGTCGCCACCACCTACCCTCCTTACTAGCGTTAATACCTTACTTACCAGTGTTAATATTTGCGCTGCCAGTGTTAATATCATTTCCATCAGTGTTAACATCTTCCTTACCAGTGTTAATACTTGTGCTGCCAGTTCTATCAATGTTAATACCTTCCCTGCCAGTGTTAATATCTTCTCTATCAGTGTTAATATCTTCTCTACCAGTGTTAATATCTTTTTGATAAGTGTTAATACCTTCCAAACCAGTGTTAATACCTTCCTTACCAGTGTTAATACCTTCTCTATAATGTGTTAATACCTTCCCTACCAGTTTTAATACCTTCCTTACCAGTGTTATTATCTTCTCTACCAGTGTTAATACCTTCTCTACCAGTGTTAATACCTTCTCTACCAGTGTTAACACCTTCTCTACCAGTGTTAATACCTTCTCTACCAGTGTTAACTCCTTCTCTACCAGTGTTAACACCTTCTCTACCAGTGTTAATGCCTTCTCTACCAGTGTTAATACCGGTACTGTACCTTCTCTACCAGTGTTAATACCTTCTCTACCAGTGTTAATGCCTTCTCTACCAGTGTTAACACCTTCTCTACCAGTGTTAATGCCTTCTCTACCAGTGTTAATACCGGTACTGTACCTTCTCTACCAGTGTTAATATCTTCTCTACCAGTGTTAATACCTTCCTTACCAGTATTAATATCTTCTCTATCAGTGTTAATACCTTCTCTACCAGTGTTAATACCTTCTCTACCAGTATTAATATCTTCTCTACCAGTGTTAATACCTTCCCTACCAGTGTTAATGCCTTCCCTACCAGTGTTAATATATTCTCTACCAGTGTTAATACCTTCTCTACCAGTGTTAACACCTTCTCTACCAGTGTTAATGCCTTCTCTACCAGTGTTAATACCTTCTCTACCAGTGTTAATGCCTTCTCTACCAGTGTTAACACCTTCTCTACCAGTGTTAATGCCTTCTCTACCAGTGTTAATACTGTACCTTCTCTACCAGTGTTAATATCTTCTCTACCAGTGTTAATACCTTCCTTACCAGTATTAATATCTTCTCTATCAGTGTTAATATCTTCTCTACCAGTGTTAACACCTTCTCTACCAGTGTTAATACCTTCTCTACTAGTGTTAAATACTGTACCTTCTCTACCAGTGTTAATATCTTCTCTACCAGTGTTAATACCTTCTCTACCAGTGTTAATGCCTTCCCTACCAGTGTTAATATATTCTCTACCAGTGTTAATACCTTCTCTACCAGTGTTAACACCTTCTCTACCAGTGTTAATGCCTTCTCTACCAGTGTTAATACCTTCTCTACCAGTGTTAATGCCTTCTCTACCAGTGTTAACACCTTCTCTACCAGTGTTAGTGCCTTCTCTACCAGTGTTAATACTGTACCTTCTCTACCAGTGTTAATATCTTCTCTACCAGTGTTAATACCTTCCTTACCAGTATTAATATCTTCTCTATCAGTGTTAATATCTTCTCTACCAGTGTTAACACCTTCTCTACCAGTGTTAATACCTTCTCTACTAGTGTTAAATACTGTATCTTCTCTACCAGTGTTAATACCTTCTTTACCAGTGAGGATTCGTAAGATAAAGTCAATTGGCAGGGGATACTGAAGGCCGTACTACAAACATCTAAATCGACTACTCATAATTTTAATCACATCGTCTGTAGTAGGAATGATAATAAAAAGACACCTCCTTATTAGAGTAGTTAATCCCATCATTCAGGTGGCGGCCTTTATCCTATATTCTTATTGCCGTCAGACAAGTATATTTCAGTTAAGAGATTCACAACGGGTAGGTTTGATGCAGCCTTGGCTCTTCCACTATTAGACCTGAATACAGTCATTAAATAAGTTAGTCTGGCTGCAGATTTTTAAAAAGGGACGTTACTGTATTGAAGTCTGTAATTTGTCTTTGCTTAGAATAATACGGGTCATCGAGGCTGGCCTGTACAATTATTGGAATCAGCTCTACACACCAAACTTCACCGCGTGCCTCAACCCACTCGCCAAAATTGCCGTCGGATCGTCGCTGAACCTCTCTAGCATATGGGTGAGTGTGGCTGATGTAACCTGTCCTTTCTGAAAGCGTCATATAATTCCTGCTGTTGCCAGACACTATTTTTTCATCTTGTGAGCGACCGTAATGAATGGGTTAATGGAGTTTGTATATAATTCCTTCACTATGGCTGCTGCTGCTGGTACCGGTGAGGGATGCTTTCAAGTGGTGGTGCTGATATGACCGGGCAGTGGAGCTACCTGGCCATACAACGGCAATCAGTCCTCTCCCTGTCATTCGAAAGGAGGATAGTGGACTGTGGAAGAAGAGCAGCTTTGGTTTGTACTTCAGTGGATTGAAGTTTAGATGAACCTGTGGCCGCAGCTACCACTACATTTTTTACTTTTTACCCTTAACTTTAATTTTTCCTATTTCCCTCTTCATATCCTCGGATGGTTCTGTTGCTACCTCTTTGTATGACGAAGCCGAAACTTTCACTCACACTTTTGTCTCTCATACTACTCCGCCCGATTCCAGCGTTGATGCTCCATCTCATTCTTACTCTAAGGTCATTGTGCTTTAATTTTTTTTTTTTTATTTCCCCAGATGTGTTTTCTTCCATTTTATTCATCTGTGTACTTCAAATGAATAAGACCCTGATGACACCCCTTCTGTTCTCAAAAGCTGCACGTCCGTGCTGATGACTCCCCAGGTAAACTCTTCTGCCTTTGTCTCTCAACTTGCACCTTCCCTACTGGCTAAGAGTTAGTCTCACTCCGTCCGATCTAAAGAAAGATGACCATTGCCAACCCTCTGGCTAACGCTGTATTGCTCTAATCTCTTGTATTTTCTAACTTTTTGAGTCTGTCCATAATAAGAAGATTCTGAACCACCTTTCCTCTAATAGCTTTCATTCTTACTGTTAGTATGGGTTCCATCAAGGACGCTTTTCTGATGACCTCTCTTTCAGGATCTTGATCACCCTCCTAATGGGACACTGATGAAATCTTATCTATCGTCCCTGACATCTAAGACGCTTTCGACTGAGTCGGGCACAGAACTTCAATCTTCAAAATGTTGTCTTTCATTTTCTCTTCTTTGTTTGGTACCCTCAATTATACCTTTCTTTCTGGTCGCTTTGTAGCTGTTGTTGAGGATGCAACCTGTGAATCTTCTAAAACTATCAGTATTGGTTTTCCTTAGGGTTCTGTTTATTTTTTCACCAGGTCTCCTCTTCTTCCTACTTATCATTGATCTTTCGAGCTGTACCCTTAACTCTAATATTATTAATCATTCACTGATGACTCCACTCTTCAAGTATCCACCCACATCTCACAACGTCCATCACATCGGCCATTTCAACAATCGCAAGATACTGTTATGGATGAACTGGTTTCTGACTTGTCCTAATTTTCAACAAAAGAAACCTTGCTTTATGTATTGCATGAAACACTGATTCTCCTCTTTCAACTTGGCAAAACCTTCAAAAAGAATATCCTTTTACAGAGAAGACGTTATTCTTCTTCATATCATGTCTTACTTATGGTATTCCTTCTATCTTCGGCCGCCCCAATTGGCTTTGGATAAAATTTTCAACGTGAGGTATGAGATATAGCTTTCATAAGCAACTACCCTAATATGGATAAAATATTCTACCATTAGCGATAATAATATAAAGAAGTAGAGCGAGAAATGGGCCCTGATGGACGGAAGAGAAGGGTGGTTAGATGATATATATATATATATATATATATATATATATATATATATATATATATATATATATATATATATATATATATATATATATGCTTGGATTTTCATTTTTATGAGGCGTCTGCAACCACAAACCATGAACTAGAATTGCCGACAGAGCATTTTTCCTTTCTTTTTTTTTTTTTTTCCCTAAGAGCAGCATGAGATGAATATTAATGCTTATATTCTGGGTGATCTGCATTATGCGAGTTTCTTAATACCTCGAGTACTGTCTTTATTTGGTAAAAATAATGCAACCCATACTTGTAGCCTTAGCAGAAATGTGATATATATTCTCAAAGTAATATTTTATCTGTTGCAGGGCATTTTGGTGATCCTTGCAGGAGGCATGACCACCAGCATCATTGTCTTAGGATTAGAACATCTCAAACACCGTGTGTTCCGCTGACGTTACTACCACGTCTTGCCAATGACCTCTGTTCACGCGATATTGTGCCCATAAATTTTAACGTATTTGCCAAGATATATCAGCTCATAGTGTAAAAATCGTACACTAATTAGGTTTGCATACATAAAAAAATAGGACTCTTATTTATTGTGTGCCAATCCCTGTATGGTCGTTGCACTGATAATTTTTTTAAATATTTTCTAATTGCCTTTTTTGATATATACATGACTGTGTATATCTGTTTACTCATACTCAAGCAGTGCACTGTGCCTCATATAAATCTATACTTTAACGTCGTCCTATTTCTCATTATTATCCATTTCCCACACTCACACAGCTGGTCAAATAACAAAGGAAAAATTAATCCCAATGTATACCATCCATTCCAGAGCCAAAGAAGTTTTCATTTCTCTCAGTAATATCACTTCGCTATTTAATCAAAGAATAATGACATTTTTACAATACGATAATCAGAAAAACTTTGTGGGTTCTGAAAATCGCCCCACTGGGTCTCGCTTCCTTCTTAATCTGTCACTACGAAGTACATCAGTATATAGGTATGGTAGGTAATTGTTCAGACGTAAGTAATAATAAAAGACCGATCAATGCCAGCGATATATTTTTCTACCAGGGAGTCAAATGAGCTGACATGACGGTAAGGGTAGTAGTATTTTATCATTCTTTGACAGAAGGTGAAGAAACAAAGGAAAAATAAATAAAAACAATCATGCATCAGACTAAAGGTGGCCTCAGTTAATAAAGTGAAATCTGCAACAGTTGGACCTGAACTGCTGTGCGTTGAATTTTGGGGGAAAGCTAATCTGGAGAAGCAAATCCCAAATAGAGGCAAGTCGGAGAATAATGAGTACGGTAATTTGTGGAGAGACAGGTGTGTGTTGGGGACAGAAGTATTAAAAAAGAAGTAACCTTATGTAAAAAAAATATATATAGTCAAGGATGTGATATACTGTTCAATGATAATCATCCAATGCTCAGCTTTCCCTCATCCTAGGACTTACTACCTTCTTGCAAGGTCACCAATCACCATACTCAGGCCCAAGTATGACTGACATGCAATGCAACACACTTTGTGGAGCTTCCCATCATACCCCAAAGATGATGGGGAAGTGAGAATGAATTACTTGGTGAAGAAGCCAATTTAGGAGAAAAATTATCCATTCAAACAACCTGCCTGTTGACTGTGTGTGTGTGTGTGTGTGTGTGTGTGTGTGTGTGTGTGTGTGTGTGTGTAATATAATGACTAATTTGAATCCAATAAAATTTTATATATAAGCTAATACTAGGCTATGCAAGTTAAGCATAGCTTCGGTGCCATAGGATACTTTATCGCATGGAAGATGAAGCTGTGGATCTTATATATAAACTATCTTTTTTGTATATGTCGTTAATAAAGGTAGAGTATATTTATGATAATATGACAAGGGATGCAAAACAAAAAGTCAAATATTTCAGGTCAGTTCAGTGGCTAGAGGTTATTGAAACAAGCGATGGTAAAGGAGTTCCAGTCCTAAGACGAGAACGCCGGTGACCATACCTCCTGTCATGCTGGCAGGAGGCATGCCATGTAATACAAGAAGAGAAAGGATATTGACACTGATAAACTGATAGACAGACAGATAGATAAACATATAGATACAGATGGAGAGACAAATTTTTGATGAAGCTTCAACATACACTATCCTAGTCAATCTTCCATTCTTCATTCTCCCCATATCGCCAGTCCACCTCACGGTACGCCTAATGCCTTACAGAACATCCACATGAACACAATATATATATATATATATATATATATATATATATATATATATATATATATATATATATATATATATATATATATATTACTGACAACTTACTGTATATCACACACACTCACCATTACACTGATGATACTCAGCGATGATTTGACGCCAATTTATTTTGGAGGATTGAGTCAGAAGGTGATGTTTGGTACGTACAACTTGGTCCAGTAATTGTACAGGCCAGCTTCGATCATCGACAGTATTATAGGCTAGGGGGTAATGGGACAGTTGATAATATAACCCACTGACTATCACGACTTCGTTTTTTTTTTCCTTTATTTTTTGTATCACCAACTGATTTTATTCATTTTAGAACAGTTTTTCATAAGCAGAAATATCTGAAGTTAAAGAGAATATAGTTTGGTATAAAGGTCATCACAGTAAAATACCTTTTTTTTTTTTTTTTTTTTTTTTTTTTAGCGTCAACTGGCATGTGAGAGGCCAAAGCTTACTGCACACAGAACTGACATTTCTATAAGGACAGGAAACCGTTTTTAGTCAAGATTTTCTTTATGAATTTACTTCAGTTCATTATATAGGTTACTGTGTGTGTGTGTGTGTGTGTGTGTGTGTGTGTGTGTGTGTGTGTGTGTGTGTGTGTGTGTGTG
This sequence comes from Coenobita brevimanus, assembly GCF_032717465.1. Classification (NCBI taxonomy): domain Eukaryota; kingdom Metazoa; phylum Arthropoda; class Malacostraca; order Decapoda; family Coenobitidae; genus Coenobita; species Coenobita brevimanus. Next base: position 20,887,919 of record NC_137003.1, on the reverse strand, counting down.
TGTACCACTGTTACCAGAGATCCATGACAGGAATTACAGTATCAGACTTCCTTTTGGCCCGGCCATTGAGAAGATCTGAGGTAAAATCAACTCTTGGGCCAAATAGAAGTCGCAGGGTCCTTTGGAGGAACGAGTAAAAGAGAAGGAAACCTATGATTGATTATCTGTCGGTGGAACGAGGGTCATTAGTACGATGGATTTTTGCTGTCAATTTTCCCTTAGAATTAGAACAACAATCAGTGTTACAACCAAGGTGATGAGGGATCAGGGGGAAATTAACCTCTCCAGCAATATGACCAGGCCAGAATTACGATGTTTGTTCAGAAAGTATCCAACCTTAGGCTCTAGAAATATAAATGGGTAAGTTGTTGAGCTAGAACACTAATTCCCTTCAAAGTAGGCCCCTTATGACTTGACACACATAGACCAGCATTGTTTCCACTGCCTGAACTATTTTTCAAAGTCGGTTTTCCGTTTCTCCTGCAGGTGCTCCATCGCATTTATAATGATCTCTTCTCTTGTCTCAAATCGGGAACCCTCCAGCAGAGTTTAGAGCTTGGAGGGTAACCAAAAGTCGCATGGAGCCATGTCTAGTGAGAAGGGAGCCTGCCGGACCTGCAGGATGTCGTGCTTGGCCCAAAATTCTTGAATCAGTTGAGAAGAATGGGCAGGGACATTGTCATGGTGCAGCTTCCAACTTGCTGCTTTCCAAAAGTCTGGTCTCTTTCACCAAACTGTGACACGAAGATGATGGATAATATCGAGGGAGTTATGTTTGTTGACAGTCTGACCTTCTGGTGCATTTTCGTGATGCACAACACCATGGTAGTCCAAAAGAAGACTGTCATGCTGTGGACCTGTCGTGATTTTTTTTTTTTTTTTTTTGCTGAGGCGACGTGCATGCCTCCACTTGGACGACTGTGCTTTGGTTTCTGGGTTGTACCCATACACCCACGTCTCATCTTCACCGATAACACTCTTCAGAAAGTCTAGATTGCGATTTCCGCACTTTAACATGCCTTAAGCAACGTTCATCTGAGGGAAGAGATCATGACAAATGCGACAAGCACTTGCAGGAGATACCGAAAACTGACTTTTAAAAATGTTTAAGGCAGTGGAAAGATCACTTAACTGCATACGTCAAGTATGAAGGGGTCTACTTTCAAGAGGCTTAGTGTCCTAGCTCAATAAGTTAGCTATTTATTTTTAGAGCCTAAGGTCCGATTGTTTCTGAACACACCTTGTACAGTTTGACTCCCATTCTTTGAGTTAGCTGGAAAGAAAATAACTCTAATCCTCCTTCTATTCCCTTGCCTAAGATTTCACTTGTAGAAAAACATATCACACTATGAGAGAAAACGTGAGCCCGAGGCTCCAAGCACGGGTTTAACCTTCACTAGGCACTGCTGGTGGGCGCTTGAAATGTTCTAAAGTTTTAAAAGGATTGTCGACTGCCTTTGCTGTAAAGAGAGTAGGGACAAATGGGGGTTGGCATAGCTGGATTCTCTGATGTGAGGTGCCCCAGGCATGGTGCAGTCAGTAGCAATGGTTACACATACTAGGCTACATGTCTGGCTGTGACAATGGTGCTAATTTTAGGGTGTCGCTATGGCAATAGCAGCTCATCTTGTCTCTTGTGTTGACAGGGTTACTTCGGTTGATGAGCATATAATGCTGTTGAGACTGGAGCATTCCTTGGGCTTCATCTCTCTTATGGCAGTGTATGCTCCAACTGAGATGAGTTATCCTGAACTGAAAGAGCTATTCTACACGTAACTTGACTCTGTTGTGGAAATGCACCCCACATGGGGTACATTCCTGGTCTTGGACGACTTTAATGCAGTTACTGAAACTGACAGGGAGGACTTCAGGATTTGTGTAGGTCCCCCTGGCTCTGGAACGAGGAATTCCAACAGTTCTTCTTTTCTGGATTTTGCAAAATCCCATAAGTTAAGAATCGCTGGATCCTGGTTCCATCAGCCAAATTTTCTCTGCTGAATTCAGTATCCCAGTACCGGAGGGGTTGGTAAGAAGACTGATCACATTCTTGTTAGTACTTGCTGGAGGATCCTTAAGAACTGCAGGGTTTTCAGGAGTGCAGAGTTCTTTGATATTGATCATAGACTTCTTGTTGCCACACGAAGGCTACAAGTCAAAACAGAGATTCTCAAGATGCCACCAAAAAAAGGTTTCATCTTGAGAAGCTCAGGGATAAGGAGTGTGCAAATGAGTATACAGTGGCAGCCTTAACTTGGTTTGAAGTTTTTTTTTTTTTTATGCGAGGAAGAAGGAACCAAAGGCCATGAGCCCGCAGTAACGGTTCCCTCCAAGAGAAAAACAAAATACAATAGAGAGCCAAATTCAAGATCCGATCAATTTGAGATGCCTGGACACACTGCGTTTGAAAGACTGGAGATCATAGGCAGCAGGAAATACAGACAGAGGGAGACAGTTCCAGAGCTGACCTGTTGCATATGTGAAAGACTGGGAGAAACGGTAAACTCTTGCATTAGAGAGTTGGACAGAAAAGGGATGAGAGTTTGCTGCCAGACGGGTGCTACGCGCCCGTCGTAGAGGTGGAGGAATGCAAGCAGACAGTTCAGAGGAGCAGTGACCATTAAAGTAGCGATAGAAAAGAGATAAAGATGCAACAGTGCGGCGAAGAGACAGAGGTTGAAGGGAGTCAGTAAGAGGAGGAGAGTTAATGAGACGAAAAGCCTTTGACTCCACCCTATTGAGAAGAGCTGTATGTGGGGAGCCTCCCCACACATGAGAGTTGTTCTCCACACAGGGGTGGATAAAACCCCTGTATAGAGCCAACAATTGTGCAGAGGTAAAGAAAGAGCAGAGTTGGCTTAGCACACCCAATCTCTTGGAAGCAGATTTTACAAGAGATGTAATATGATCTTTCCAAGATAAGTCCTGAGTAAATGAAACCCCAAGCATGTTCAAGGATGATGCAGGATTAAGCTGAATATTATTAAGCATTAGTGGGTATACCTGTGGAAGATTTTGTCGGGTTGATAGGTGTAAGAACTGAGTCTTAGCTGCATTAAAGACAACCATATTATTTTTACCCCAGTCAGAGATACGAGCCAAGTCAGACATTAGGTGTGCCATAGCCTCATCCCTTGTTTGTTGAAGTAACTGTTGAGATGGGCATTGCGGGAACCGAATGGAAACGTGAAGGGTGGAGTCATCAGCGTATGAGTGGATAGGGTTAGATGTACAGCTTAGAAGATCATTGATGAATAAAAGGAAGAGAGTTGGTGATAGGACAGAGCCCTGAGGAACACCACTGTTGATAGATCTAGGAGAAGAACGATGGCCGTCTACAACAGCGGCTATAGAACGACCAGAAAGGAAGCTAGCGATGAAGGCACAGATAGAAGGATAGAAACCGTAGGAGGGCAGTTTGGAAATTAAAGATTTATGCCAGACTCGATCGAAAGCCTTTGAGATGTCAAGTGCAATGGCAAAGCTTTCGCCAAAGTCCCGAAAGGAGGATGACCAGGAGTCTGAAAGGTAGGTGAGAAGATCGGCAGTGGAGCGTCCCTGACGGAACCCATACTGACGATCGGAAAGAAGGTTGTGATAGGAAAGATGCCTTAAAATTTTTCTATTAAGAATTGACTCGAAAACTTTTGAAATACAGGACGTTAAAGCAATTGGACGATGGTTGGAGGGTTGGGAGTGGTCACCCTTCTTTGGGACTGGCTGAATGAGAGCAAACTTCCAGCAAGAAGGAAAGGTACAAGTTGACAGACAAAGGTGAAAGAGTTTGCCTAGGCAGAGTGTAAGCACAGAGGCACATTTCTTGAGAACAACAGGAGGGACCCCATCAGGCCCATATGCCTTGTTAGTACTGAGGCCAGTGATGGCAGAAAATACATCAACTGAAGAAATTTTAATGTCAGCCATGAGGAAGTCAGGGGGGGGAAGTGATGGAGGAACAGCACTGGAATCGTCTAAGGTGGAATTGGAGGAGAAAGTCTGTGCGAAGAGATCTGCTTTATCAGTAGAAGAAATAGCTACAGAACCATCAGAGTAGAAAAGAGGAGGGAAGGATGATGAGGTAAAGTTGTTAGAAAGATTTTTGGCAAGGTGCCAGAAGGAGCGGGAAGAATTCGAGTTGGAGAGTTGAGAGCATTTAGTATGGATGAAATTATTTTTAGTAGAGCGAAGAACAGACTTAGCACAATTCCGGGCAGAAACGTAAAGATGATGTGATTCAGGGGTGGGTTGGCTCCGGTACCTTTTGTAGGCCTTCTCCTTGTTGTGGACAGCATTAGAACAAGCGTGAGTAAACCAAGGCTTTCTTGTGTTAGTCAAAGGATATGAGAAAGGAATGTATGCTTCCATGCCCGAGAGAATAACCTCCGTAATGCGCAAGGCACACTCAGATGGCTCACGGCCATGGAAGCAATAATCATTCCAGGGAAAATCAAAGAAGTACTGCCTGAGGGCCTCCCAGTCCGCGGCTCCAAAATGCCACAGACGACGTTTCCCTGGAGGGTCCAGAGACCGTACCGGAGTGATAGGTTAGGTTAAGGTAATAAGGTTGTAATCGGAGGAGCCCAACGGAGAGAAAAGATTAACAGAGTAAGCAGAAGGATTAGTTGTGAGGAAGAGGTCAAGTATGTTGGAGCTCTCTCCAAGGCGGTCAGGGATACAGGTAGGGTGCTGTACAAGCTGCTCTAGGTCATTAAGGATAGAGAAGATGTAGGCTTGTTCACCAGGTGGATCCATGAAAGGAGAGGAGAGCCAAAGGTGGTGGTGAACATTGAAATCTCCAAGAATGGAGATTTCAGAGAAAGGAGAAATGGACAGAATGTGTTCCATCGGAGAAGTAAGATAGTCGAAGAATTTTTGATAGTCAGTAGAATTAGGGGATAAGTAAACAGCACAGATATATTTAGTCAGAGAATGACAGGAAAGCCGAAGCCAGAGTGTGGAGAATTCAGAAGAATCAAGTTCAGGAACACGAGAGCAAGATAAGTCGTTGTGTATGTATACACAACAGCCTGTTGGACAATGGGATACCTTTAAGCATCCTACCCTGGCAGAACCTGACGAGTGTACAGGAGACCACCTGAGATTAAGGAGGGGATTCATCTGACAGGGGACACTGAGCACAAGTGAGGAGAGTCGTGCTGCCAGACTGGCTGGGGATCAGGAAAGGCACAGACTTGTCTCAACAGGCACGAGTTTCACTGAGAAGTGACAAAGAGATGTACGTTGGTGAGATTGCTGAGGAGGTGGAAGGCCGTTTTCATGCAAATGACCTTTGACCTGCCTAGCGAGCACTGATGAAGCTTCACTCCAGACCCACCTCTCAGGTTAACTCTCTTTGGACTCGTGTCGGGGTCAAGTGAGTACAGAGCTCATTGGGCTGAGTACTTTGAGCAGCTGCATATGGCTGAACCTCCCAGTGGAAAGTTTCCGTCGGCTGGTGCACAACCACTGATTGCTGTCCCACCAGTTGATGAAGCTGTGCCTTCTCTATATGAAATCAAGTAGGCAGTGGCTAGGTTGAAAAGTGGTAGAGCAGTTGGTGCTTGTGACATCGCAGCAGAATTGATGAACACCAGGGGCGAAACCATGATCAAGGGGTTACAAGCATTCACACAAGCCACTTGGCAGACTAGTATCATTCCTCCTAGCTTGACAAAGGGTTTGGTTACCCCTATTTGGAAAGAAAAAGGAGACCAGCGAGACTAGTAACTACTATGGTGTTACAATGCTCAGTGTCCCAGGCAAAGTTCTTGCTCACATTCTTCTGATTCGTATCCAGGACCATTTCCTAAAGTTTCAGAGGCCTCAGCAATCGCGATTCACGCCCGAGAAGTCTACTGTTGACTGTATTCTAGTTCTTCAAGTTCTTGTGGAATGCCAACTTGAGTTTCAACAAGGTCTGCTAGCAGTTTATGTGGATCTCAAGAAGGCGTTTGACTAAGTAAATTGGGAGGTACTATGGGAACTCCAGTGACTCCGTGGGATATGGGATTCGACTGATTGCTGGCTTCTACTTAGACACTGAGAGTTCAGTCAAGTGTGGGGATGGAACATCCAACTTCCTCCCAATAAGTTCTGGTGTAAGACAGGGATGTGTCTTTGCCCTCACACTTTTCAACACCTGCATGGATTGGGTACTGGACCGAACAGTGAGTCGAAGGCACTATGGGGTATAAATTGGCAAATTCGGGTTTACTGACCTAGACTTCGCTGATGATGCAGTTATCCTAGCGGAGTCGCTGGAGACATGGGAATGCAAAGCCATTGTGATTAAAAGTCTCATGGGACAAGACCAGTGTTCAGACATTGGGTAGTTTATTGGATGAAGCAAATCGGTCTGTCCAAGCATGTGGTGAGGATATAGAAATCTTGGTCTGGCCTAAGGGATTATGGATTCACTCAATTAGGGTATATGACTGTCGTTATTTGTGCAGAAGGACGAAAGTTTGCATCTTTAAGGCAATGGTGCTCCCTGTCTTACTTTATGACTATGAGACATGGACACTAAACAGTGACTTGAAGCAGCAAATTGACTCCTTTGGTACTAAGTGTCCTTGCAGGATCATGGGATATTGCTGGTACAACCGGGTGCACGACAAGCAACTACTCCGTGAGACTTAACCGGGGCCTTTTACCCATATAATTTGTCAACGCCAACTCCAGCTATATAAGCTATAAAAGCACGTGGTCCAATTTCCTGAGGTTGATCCTGCGTGTAGGGTGATCTCCAAACTAGTTACCCTGGGTGAAGGAGGCCAAGGAGAAGGCCACAAAACTTATGGCAGGAGCAGGTCGATCACTCCTGTCAGGAGATACTTAGAGAGGGAAGAATTACTCCCTGCAGAGTTGCACAATGGGACCCACGTGGGTGGAGTCAGATGGTTAGTGAGGCTATGCGCCCTGCAGCATTTGCCCCTTCTTGAATGATTGATTGATTGTGAATGGTCCTCTGGTTTTGATACTAAACAAGGTCAGAATGTGGAGATTGCAAAATAATTGCATGAAGGTGAGTTAGTGCCTGCATAAATGTATAGATGTGAAAAGTTGGTACGATATGAGAAAGGGAAGGAAAGAATAATGATAACAGGAGTACTCCAGATTGTGTGTAGACTGCATTGATTGGCTAGGTTACAAAATAATGCAATTTCTGAAAGATGTGAAAGTAATATGATCATAGATAATAGGTCCCAAAAGAAAGAAAATACAATGATACCGAGAGATGAGAGGTGATGAAGGACTGAGTTACATACTGTATGACTGAATATTAAGGGATAATCATGAGGAAGATTTCAGCAGCGTGAAACTTGTATGGACTGAGCTGAGATACACATACAAAAAGGAAAGGTTAGTTTAGCCCAATCCGAAATAACAGACAAGTAATTAATGAGGTGGGCCATATCTTCATCCCATGACTGCTAAGTAACTACAGTAATGCTTGTTCTGAGAAGCTGGTGGACATGTTAACCCCATGGCGTCCGGCTTTCTTGTATACATGACAGCCCGGGGACATCCGGATGGCATGTACACATGAGCATTGTTTGATTATCCGTGGGTTATTTCCACCACACGCGGCCACTTGCAACCCTCCTGCATGCATCTGAGTCATGCTCCAGTTACCTGCCCGCAGCCACCAACTTCAACACCAATGAAGTCCAAAGACCAGAAAAGAAAAGGCCTTAGTGACAGTGCAATAGCGAGAGAACTCTATGTGACATTATTGCCAATTGTGAGTGGAGAAAGTTACTCTTCCTCTGAAGAAATCGGCCAACCTCGCCATGATGAATGTTGATATTATTGTGTTGGATGAGGAGAGTGGATCACGTGAGTCCTCCACTGTGTGCCCATCGTTTCTCCCTGTATGTTCATCTGCTATTTCCGATGATGGCAATGGTTCAGAGGATATTGACGATCCTGGAGATGGAGATATTGGCAGGGATGAGGAGATAGAAGAGGAGGTAGGGCGTGGAGAAAGGGAGGAGGTGGAGGAGGGAGGGAGGAGGAAGTGCTGTAGGGCAAGTCTCACACCAGCGCTCTGTGTATATTTATGTGAATGATGGAAGCAGAAAGTCTGTTGCATTATGAAATCAGTGTCTTATTTTTTTATTTAATGTTTTAGTGTGTGTACATATTTGTTATGATGAAAAAGTACAATTCACAGGAATAATATTCTGTTCTAGTGGAAAATATGGTTGATTATGGATAAAACTGGATAACTATTTTGTTCACAATATTATTATTTATGTTTTGTGTAGTAGTAGTAGTAGTAGTAGTAGTAGTAGTAATAGTAACAATAATAAAAATAGTAGTGGTAATAATAACAGTAGTAGTAGTAGTAGTGATAGTAGTAGTAGCAGTAGTAGCAGTGGTGGTGGTGGTGGTAGTGGTAGGGTAGTAGTAGTAGTAGTGGTGGTGGTGGTGGTGGTGGTGGTGGCAGTGGTAGGGTAGTAGTAGTAGTAGTGGTGGTGGTGGTGGTGGTGGTGGTGGTAGTGATAGGGTAGTAGTAGTAGTAGTAGTGGTGGTGGTGGTGGTGGTGGTGGTGGTAGTGGTAGGGTAGTAGTAGTAGTAGTAGTAGTAGTATAGTATTTGTACTAGTTGTAGTAATACCCAGACTTCTTGTGGCACAGCGGTGCTAGAACTGAGCGACAATGCAAGCCAGACATACATCTCCCTGTGTGGGTGTGTGTGTGTGTGTGTGTGTGTGTGTGTGTGGGGTGCTAGAATTGAGCGACAGTGCAAGCCAAACATACATCTCCCTGTGTGTGTGTGTGTGTGTGTGTGTGTGTGTGTGTGTGTGTGTGTGGTGTAAGGTGCTGGTTGAAGCATGGTGGTGCAGTGGTGAGGCGAGAAGGTGTTGGTGAGCTGTGCCATCCTGCCTCAAGGTCGTTGTTATAGTATCCATAATCACAACAGCATTCATGCCACACTTTTGAAAAACACACACGGAAATGGTGTTTGTGGTTTATTGTAGTCTTCTGGAAGTGTTATTATTGTGGAGGGCTACTATAAGCCTTAGTTATGCCACCGCACCTTCACCAGACATAAGGACACGGGCAAAAAAATAAAAAAAAAATGTGAAAAGTTTTCCAAATTCCCCACTCTCTCTCTCCCTGACTACACGCACTTCATGGACAATCTGAAGCCATCAGCTTGAAGTTGAAGATTGGTGAGTATTATGACAGTATTTTTATTTCTGGTTAAGTATTAGCTACATGTTAAGGCTTTAAAAAACCTGACTGTGAAAACAGTGATGTGTAGTTGGCAAGAATTAAGTGTAATTATTTGGAAAATAAAAATGGTGAACTTAAGAAGTCAGTGTTTATTTACAATGCCTGAGCCGATCTCGTTGATGTCCACTGAAAGGCTCACCATAAGAACAAGTTACTGGGCAACGTCCTTATGCTACTGAACTATTGACGTAGGAGCCTGTGGGATGTAATAGTGGTGTCAGGAGTGTGGATCTTTAGAAAAGTGCTGTAGTGAGTCCAACCTTCGACATGAGGCAGAAGGTGTAGGGAAGGGCGGCTATGGTTCAGCCTGTGGGATGGTTCGGACAGTGCATTCCCTGAGAAACGTATGGGACCTAGGGCCGTGTGATCTTGTGAATGTGGCAGAGTTTGTTTTATTCGACCACACAGAACCTCCCAGCTAGAAACCCCTCAGTTTTTGATGCAGGTCAGATTTGCATCTCTTATGTAATAATTTGAGTGTATATCATAAGCTATACCTTTATGAATATGCCACACATAGAACTGTGCATTATCAGGGTGAATTTGTGTTGCAAGTAGAACATATTGCTATGAAAAACAAATCTTAAACTCTCTTGGGTGAAACTTGAGAGTACCCGTCAATTTATTACATAGGTTCGGGATGATTCGGGCAGATGAGGAGGGGGATGGTTCGGACAGTCCTAACTATTCCTCCACTACTACCAAGTCATGACCTTATCAAATGATAACGCTACTTTTGATCATTTATATTTGAACACATAGTGAAACACCATTTTTAATAGTTATCAGGGAATATATATTAATAGTCTTGTTTGTTTAACCTATTCCTTAAGGCGTTAAAAGAAGGTTGGGGTATTACAACTTCTATTTCAGTTTTGCTGGCTACAATATGCATTAAGTCTTAAGTTAGACCGTCTGAAATAAGGCCTAGAAAGTGAAAAGTGAAGTCAATATTCCAGAGAGAGAGAGAGAGAGAGAGAGAGAAGGCTAATTATGCATAATTTTGTAGCAGAAAGTAAGAGGTTAAGTAATTTATTATTAACCCGCCCCGTCCCGACGACGTATGGGTACGTCACCACGATTTGCATTTGCCAGTCCCGGCGACGTACCAGTACGTCGTGCAATTGCAAGGTACCTAATTTGCACAATTTTCAATTTTCGCACGTGATTTTTCGTATGTATACACGGGACACCTTCCTCTATTCCTGTCCAAGATACCAAGCAGGGACAATGCCTTACACTGCATAACCTCCCCCCTCCCCCCCTCACGCCATTGTCTTGGCAAAGGACCTGTTACCAGTGACCTGGCTAGTAAAGTTATTCAGGGCCAGAGTGATTCCCCAATCGATGACAATGTGGAGGACAATGTTTACATAGCTTTAGAAGAAGAAACAGCCAGAAATAATGATTAGGTAGTGTGGCAAAAATTGGTCAGGTATGGTGATTAGTTAGTGAGTGAAACAATGCTTATAATGCCTTTATTACTGCTTGAAAACCAATATACTGTCATACTACATATACATTCGTACCAAGTAAATAAATAAATACCGTTTATGAGTGGATAAAATAGTTACCCTCCTATAGAACTCGTTTTCTTTGGTGCCAGCATGTTAGAAAACCCACTCAGGTAAGGAGGAACTCCTACCTGGATTGGGCACTTTAAACCTCAGGTGAGCGATTTCTCTATGAATTTTCGATGTTTCTCACCAAAAGCGAAGGTTTTAGCCAAAAAAAAAAAAATCGAAAATACCTCGGGACTGGGGGATGTCGGAGGTGCGGAAAACCTCGGGACGTGACGGGTTAAATATGATGAAGGTTATTTCAGTTATATATATATATATATATATATATATATATATATATATATATATATATTGTTACGGAACAGAGAAAGATAATGTACACTTTAAGTGAGAATACGAAGAGTCACTACTGTCCCGTAAAGTTCCAGGTTCAAAACAAAAGAGTTAGGTAAAATTACAAGTTAAAGTTTAATGCTTAAATTAACAACAAAACATTCAGGACTCATAAGGATAATGTAATGGCAAAAAACAGGTTAAATATATGGTTAACTGCAATAGCCTCTATTAACACGAAATTAGCAAGAGTAAATTTTATCTAAGTCAGCCCTGATAAAATGAGATACCAGATAATACTCAGTGAATGCCAGATAAATAATTACAGATACAAACTATTATAAAAAATGACTGACATAAAGAACCCCACACGAACCACAAAAACCTCACCAAGCCCAGAAATCAAACTTACGCTATACAGTACAAGAAAAAATGCAACAACAGTTATACTCAAATTACACACAGCTGCTAGATGGTTGGAGACTTCTTGAGCACTCACAATAATAATATCTGTACAGGGGAGGACAGAGATGTGAACAAAATGAGGAGCAGATCTAAGTGGCAATGATGCAGAGACTGAGCTCATTATATAGGGGCCGGCAGAGCCTGATACAACTTGTAAGAGGACGCGCAAATGAAAGCCATGGGGACATAGAGTTCACAATCCCGCTCTGGACAACAGAGAGAACGACTTACTCTTCTATAACGGTAGAAGGGGGGGACTGAGGCAGAACACGCTCGTGATCAAACATGCAGCATACTGTGCGTTAAAATTACACAAAGGATGATGAAATCATAGGCTATGTAACATCTCCCCACAAAGAAAAAAGAAATTTACAAAGGAAATTTCTTATTACTCTAAAACAATCTGTACATGGCATTACAGAACATGCAAATGTCTTTTCTAATGTTACAAAACATGAGATCTCCCTAGCACGTTCAGTCATAGGTACTTGCCAGTATCCCTTTAACAAATCAAACTTACTTATGTACCTAGCCTTTCCGATCTTGTCTATGCAATCTTCCACACGAGGGAGAGGGTAAGTGTCTGTATTAGTTATCTGATTAACACGTCTGTAGTTGATGCAAAGCCGCTGTGACCCACCTGGCTTCGGGACTAAAGTGACAGGAGAACTCCACTCGCTCTGACAGGGCTCAATCATCTTGTGGTCCAACAGGTAGCCAAGCTCCTTCTGGATGAGAGGAACTTTCACTGGGTTCACACGGTAAGGAGGCAATTTAATTGGCTTTGCGTCTCCAACATCGACATCATGCATCAACACAGTGGTTCTTCCTGGAGTAGCACGGAACACTTGCGGGTACTCCTGCAGTAATGCCGAAAACTCCTGCCTTTCCTTGGGAGGTAGATGAGAAAGCTTAGTCTGGAGATCATTCATGATATCAGGATTCTTCCCCAAACTATCACTCAGGCTCATACTGCATGGGAGAGCTTCACTTGCAGACTCGGGTGGAACAGCTACAGTGCAGACTGGATTATTTTCGTCCCGCCTGTGATATAACTTTAGCATGTTGATGTGACATAGTTGCTTGCTCTTTCTACGATTTGGTGTGGCGATGACATAGCTGACATCACTGAGTTTCTTCTCCACGAAATAAGGGCCACTAAACTTGGCTTGAAGAGGTTGCCCATGAACTGGTAGCAGAATCAAAACCTGATCTCCTGGCTGAAAGTGGCGTAACCTGGACTTCTTGTCATACCAAGTCTTCATCTTCTGAGCAGCTCCTAAATTCTCTCTCGCCAGCTGTAAAGCAGTGGACAGCCGTTCTTTGAACTTCATCACATACTCCAGCAGGTTGACGTCATCTTCCTCCGACAGCCAGCATTCCTTGAGTAACTTAAGGGGTCCTCTTACTTCATGGCCAAACAGTAGTTCAAAAGGTGAGAAGCCCAGTGATTCATTTGGAGATTCTCTTGCGGCAAACACAACGAATGGAAGACCTTTATCCCAGTCTTTCTGATGTTCCAAACAGTATTTCTTGAGCATCGATTTGAGTGTTTGATGATATCTCTCCAACGCTCCTTGGGTCTGGGGATGGTAAGCTGAAGACGTGATCTGGGTGATGCCCAACTCTTTCAGAGACTGCTTGAAAACATTTGACATGAAATTACTTCCTCGGTCTGACTGTACCTCCTTAGGCAGACCAAACTTTGTGAAGAACCCTAGCATTTCCTTAACCACGTTCTTTGCTGAGATATTTCTAAGTGGAATGGCTTCAGGATAACGAGTAGCCATATCAATCATGGTCAACACATAAGAAAATCCTGAAGAAGTCTTAGGAAGAGGGCCCACAATATCCACCAACACACGGGTGAAAGGCGCCTCAAAAGGAGGAATGGGAACTAGAGGTGCAACCTTTTCGGTCTGATTACACTTCCCCACAACTTGACAGGTGTGACAAGACTTACAATACCAGGAAACATCCCTGAAGATACCTGGCCAGTAGAAGTGTTTCAAAATGCGTGCCACAGTCTTCCTCACTCCAAGGTGTCCTGCCAAACTGGAATCATGAGCCACTCGAATGATATCCTGCCTACAAACACGAGGGATGACAACTTGATGTACAACCTCCCATTCACAGTCGGCTGATGCTGTTGGGGGTCTCCACTTCCTCATAAGTACTCCTGACTTTACATAATAACAAGTAGAAGCACCGGCTGACTCTTCTTCACTGTAAGCAGAGTTAGCTAGACCTTTCAACTCAGGGTCAGCAACCTGCAACTCAACCAACTCTTGACGAGACAAATTATCAACACTACGGGGTACTGCCTCATCTGGTGAGTGGTCCAAATTAGCAAGAAAAGTGTCAGCTAGGATAACATCATCATCATCATTATCCTCTAAATCACCAGTAACTTTAGACTTAGCCCTAGTGACAGCACATGCAGGGAACACATCAGGGACATCACAATCCTGGGCCGCAGCCACTGGCTCACTAGACAACTGAGGAGCTGGACACACTTGACTTCCACCAAAATCATTTCCAAGTAAGAAAGTTACACCTGACATTGGGAGTGTCTCAACCAACCCAACCATAACAGAACCATTAACAAAACCAGACTCTAAATTCACTCTGCACAGAGGAACAGAGAAGTAATTATTTCCTACACCTTGTAAGATTACAGTTTCATCAGAGGAATTAACATTAGAGCCTAGAACACTGGTCAGCATAAGGGATTGGCAAGCACCTGTATCACGATATATTTGAACTGATTTCCTGTCATTACTGTCCAGAGGACTGACAAAACCATCAGACAGGAAATTAGCACATGAACTCTTGAGAGTGTCACCCACGTTACTGCTCAAAAGAGGAGCTCCATCATGAGAATTTAAGTTACCCCTCAAAGCAGGTTCAGTTAACTCAGTTAAAGAATTCTGGGAACTCTCAAGAGTGGACACTAGACCAATTGACTGAATATTTAAAGACTCCTTTTTGTTCACATCACGCTGTCTCCTGAAACATCTCTCCGTAGTATGACCAAGCTTACTACAATAAGTACATTTACTTTTCTGAAATCTAGAGGTGAAGCTGGTATTTACTTCCTGAGAAACATCATCCTTATTCTCTTTCCTGTTACCTGTACTCTGAGTAGAGGCAACGTACTTACTCTCAGCTTTCCCTTTTTCTCTAGAATATCTCTTGTGAGTGAGAACATACTCATCAGCTAAAACTGCAGCATCAGACAAATTATCTATTCTTTTCTCATCAAGATATAGGCTTACATCTTTATAAATACACCTTTTGAAGTCCTCCAGCAAAATCATCTGCTTAAATTTGTCAAAATCAGAATCCACATTCTTAGAATTTAACCACTGCTCCAACAAATCTTCTTTGATTTTTGCATACTCAACATGGGATTGCTTATCTTGCTTGTAAGTTGTCCTAAATTTTACTCTATAGGCTTCAGGAACAAGCTCATAGGCCTTAAGAATCAAGCTCTTAACTACATCATAATTATCAGACTGATCCTGAGGCAAAGATGCATAAGTTACTTGAGCTTTACCGGTGAGAACAGTTTGAAGGAGTACTGGCCAATACTCCTTAGGCCAATTAAAACCTGTAGCTACCCTCTCAAACAACTGAAAATACTTTGTTAAATCAGATTCATTAAAAGGAGGGACAAGTTTAACATTTTTAGCCACATTAAAATCATCAGAGCTAGATGATCCAGTTCCACCTTGTTTCATGCGATACTCATGGTCTGCCTGAATCCTGGCAAGTTCAATTTGTGCCTGAGCCTGTACCTGTGCCTCTTCAATACGAGCATTTGCTTCCTTAACACGAGACTCCGCCTCCTTAGCCTTAGCCTCCTGCAGAGCTAGCTGTAACTTAGCTAATTCAATCTGCGTTTGCTCATTTGGAGGAGTTACATTAAACAAGCTTTTATTAATCATGCCAGCAATTTGATCTTTAGAATGATGAGAGTGAACTGCAATTCCCAATTGTTGAGCAACATGCTTAAGTTCATTCTTTGTTCTGTTTTCTATATCACACACTGTTTGCACATTTGACAAAAAATCTTTGGCTTCATCAAGTGTAGAAATAGTAGCCATCATGAATATATCACAGTCACAAAATATCAAACAATATCCTTATGATAATATCCTGAATATCCTGATATGAGGTCGCCAAATTTATGTTACGGAACAGAGAAAGATAATGTACACTTTAAGTGAGAATACGAAGAGTCACTACTGTCCCGTAAAGTTCCAGGTTCAAAACAAAAGAGTTAGGTAAAATTACAAGTTAAAGTTTAATGCTTAAATTAACAACAAAACATTCAGGACTCATAAGGATAATGTAATGGCAAAAAACAGGTTAAATATATGGTTAACTGCAATAGCCTCTATTAACACGAAATTAGCAAGAGTAAATTTTATCTAAGTCAGCCCTGATAAAATGAGATACCAGATAATACTCAGTGAATGCCAGATAAATAATTAATACAGATACAAACTATTATAAAAAATGACTGACATAAAGAACCCCACACGAACCACAAAAACCTCACCAAGCCCAGAAATCAAACTTACGCTATACAGTACAAGAAAAAATGCAACAACAGTTATACTCAAATTACACACAGCTGCTAGATGGTTGGAGACTTCTTGAGCACTCACAATAATAATATCTGTACAGGGGAGGACAGAGATGTGAACAAAATGAGGAGCAGATCTAAGTGGCAATGATGCAGAGACTGAGCTCATTATATAGGGGCCGGCAGAGCCTGATACAACTTGTAAGAGGACGCGCAAATGAAAGCCATGGGGACATAGAGTTCACAATCCCGCTCTGGACAACAGAGAGAACGACTTACTCTTCTATAACGGTAGAAGGGGGGGACTGAGGCAGAACACGCTCGTGATCAAACATGCAGCATACTGTGCGTTAAAATTACACAAAGGATGATGAAATCATAGGCTATGTAACAATATATATATATATATATATATATATATATATATATATATATATATATATATATATATATATATATATATATATATATATCTTAACAGAAAACAAGTGGTTCATTTGGATTCTGAAGTTTAATATTGTACTTTAGGAAAATATTTGTTTTTATACAATATAACTCATAATTTTAGGACTATGCTGAGTAATACATATGGAAGAACCATCTCACCCTACTTTCTGAACCATCACCACTGGTGGGGATAGTTCGGACGATTTAGTCACTTGTTTCGTTAACTATAGCTTAAACCTGAAAAGAGCTAAGAATTTCATATTATCAACCAAAAGAGCCAAATGATGTGGCAACATTTTAACATGAACCTGATTACACTCCTGCTTAAACCTGAATTTTTATAAATATATATATTTTTTTATGTCCGAACCATCACCGCCCTCCCCTCCAAACAAGAGGCCAAGCTACAGAAGAAGCATTGCTGACTGCTGTTATGAAGCTATTACAAGCACAGAATGAAAGACAGAAAGAACTCGATGAACCATTAAATTCTTAGAATGAACAGAAATAACTCAAAGAACAATGACAAGTACAGAACGAAAAAACGAAAGAATGATATAAACAGTTCAAAAGGCATTACAGATGCAACAGAGGGAAATGCAACTAATGATGCAAGGACAGCTATATGCCTTCATGGGGGAAATGAAGGAAGAACAACAGTTGAAGGAGAATGTATACGCTGAGCTAGAGCAGCAGAAGTAAGAGGTAAGCAATAATGTGATAAAGTGCAAACATCATGTAGACAACCAGCTGCAGGTTAGTGAGGGAATAGTGAGAGAGCAGACAGCATGTAGACAACCAGCTAATGATTAGTGGAGATATAGTGATGGAATGCAGACAGCATGTAGATTACCAGTTAAAGCATGTAGTCAACAATGTGATGATAATCAGTGAGAAAATTGTGGCTGTAGAGAAATATTGCACCGGTGAGCCTCGTGTACAGGGAGCATATGGCCGAATCGGTAGAGAGGCGGCCTGCAGTCCTGATGGACGCAGGTTCGAATCCCGGCTAGGGCAGGGAACAGTTTAATGATTTGAATTTCATAAAAAGCAGACTTTCCTTATCTACCAGATTACCCGCCGACATGTAAAAATACCCCCGCTAATACCAATACACCTGTCCTGTATGAGACAGCCCTAGCATGTATTCAATATGGACGGTGGGTGTTAGTGCCGAAGTGGTGACATGTGGAGGTGTAGGAGGACTACTGGGCCTTGGGATAGGCTACTGCCCCCGAGATATAGGCCCTGAAGCCTTTGCCCAGAGTCGGACACATAAAAAAACAAAAAAATATGGTGGATCTTAATGGATCCCAAGCATTTAAAGGTGGCGTTACGGAGTTGAATAATCATAATACTGAAGTTTTAAGTCCTGGACTTCATTATGATGTCCCAGGTATTAGGCCCCAAACTAGTGAAGTGCATGGCTATAATGTGGGTACAGTTACAAAGAAAGATCAGGAAATTGATAGTAGAGCATCTTGAGAAGCTTACTGTGCCAATTTGAGCTACTTGCTGATCAGAATGGTTGGGATTAAAGGCAGAGGGCAGTGCAGCTGGCTATTAGCCTCAAGGGTGCTGCAATGGAAACTCTCGGCCAGATGTCAGTAGAGAAGAGGAACAGTTATCATTCCTTACAATAAGCATTGGAATGCAGGTACAGGACCATGTAACAGACTGAGGTTTACAGAGCAAGATTCCAGAGCCGTGTACAAGCTCAAGGCGACTTCCTACAGCAACTTCTTCATGGCCTGGAGAGTATGCTATACAAGGTGAACCCTGGAGCAGCACCTAACCTGTTGGCTATTCTTATGAGTGTACAGTTCATTGATACTCTTAATTGTGCAGAGTTGAAAGTGCGAGTGAAGCAGGCAGAACAAAGAAACATGCAAGAATCACTAGCCAGGCCTCTAGACTTTGAGTCCAACATTAGTTCCAGTCAACTTTTCAGGCAGGTCGTAGTGCAGGATTCAAGGCAAGAAAGGGCAGGTACATGAAGTGGAAAAATTTGAAGGAAGTTGCTGGTACTGTGAAAAACCAGGGCATAAGAAAGAGGACCGCTACAAGTGGAAAAGAAAAAAGGAGAAGACCGGAGGAGGTTGCTGGTTCAGCAGGGAGCCAGGACACAGAAAGGACGATTGTTACAAAAGGAAGAAGGAGCAAGAACAGGGCAGTGGAAGAAAACCTACAATTATTGTAACAAAAGCATATTAGACATGTAGTGAGGTGGGACACTTCAGTTCAGAGTGTCCAAAGAAGAAAAAGAAGGATAAGAAGAAGGCTGCAGAACACCAGAGTTAAGTGGAAAACTAGTGGAGGCTAGTGTTAAGGGGCAACCACCAGCCAGCTTCTTCCAAGTGGCCTCACTAATGAGAACTGCAATTGATCATGTGTGAGTAGACAGATGAATAGATAGCAGTAAGTGTTCCCTGATGATTGATTCAGTCTCAGAGCAGGCTTGTGTGAGGCCTGATGTGTTACATCATATGGTATCTGCCTGAGTCATCAGAACAGTTATATAGGGAAACTGAGCACTGTGCAGAACTGAGGGGATGCTTGGATGTCCGGATTGAAGAGAAAGAGCAAGAGGCCACGCTTCCTGTCTGTGTAGCCGAGATGGAGATCCTTGCCTTCTTGGTCTGGACTATTTAATGTCCATGGGATGTGAGCTGGACTTCTGCTCCATAAAGCTGAAGGTTCAAGGAAGGTCAGTTCGCATCATGGCAGTGAGATGTACCAGTTCTGGTGGTGAGGTGAGGGTGCTCTTCACTACAATGATACCCCCAAAATCCCAACTGTTACTCCAGTGCAGGGTGAGTGGCTCTTCTGACAGCTGTCTAGGGGTATTGGAGACTGAGGTATGATGCAAGACGAAGGCCGTGCTGATGGTGGGGAGAACTTTGGTGGAAACAGGTGCAGGTGAAGTGCTGGTTGTGGTGGCCAATTTCTTCCGTGAGCCACAGATCAATGAGGGAGGAATTCTGGGACTGTGCTAGGTGGTGGACACTGAGTGGCATCAGAGGAAGGCCTGTAAAAGGAGTATAGTCAAAGAAGAATGGGTATCAGCAAAACCACTATTCTTCAAGGAGTTGCCAATGCATGGATGACTTACAAGTGTTGAAGTTGAGACAGCTGCTGATGAAGTTTGCTGATGTCTTTTCCACTGGAGACCTATTGTAGACCTGGGGTGCACTAATCTGTTGGAGCATTGTATAGACACCATGGATCATTGCTCGATTTAACAACCAGCACGGAGGATGGCGCCAGCCCAATGGCAAGAAATGGAGAAGATGGTGGAGAATCTCCAAAGTCAAGAAGTAATAGAAAAGTCCAGCAGTCCTTGGGCATCAGATGTAGCTCTGGTAATGTAGAAGGGTAGCTCAGTAAGGTGCTGTTTAGATTACAGAGCCCTGACTGAAGTGACCCCTTGCCAAGAATTGATGACACACTGGATGCTCTGTCAGGTGCCAAGTGGTTCTCCCCCCTAGACATGAAGACATGATATCATCAGCCCAAGGTTCCAGAGAAGGGCAAGGAGGAAACAGTGTTTCTGTAAGAGCGGGGTTTATGGCAGTTTAAAGTGATACCATTTGGCCTACGCAATGTCCCATCTATTTTGAGTGTCTTATTGATCGTGTACAGGAAGGCCTGCATTGGCAGACAGCTCTCATCTATCTGGACGATGTAACTGTATTTGGATGGACTTTTGACCAGGAAATGAAGAGGCTGTCAGAGGTGCTCAACAGATTCCAAGCAGTGCACTTTAAGCTGAACCCCAAGAAGTGTTACCTGATCTAGAAGGAAAGGAAGTACCTGGGACACATTGTAGGCGAGGGCGGCATCCATACTGATCCAGAGAACGTGGGAACTGTGGAAAACTGGCCGGTTCCAACTTGTGTGAAGGAGCTACGGAGTTTCCTGGGCTTGTGTACCTACTATCGGCATTTTGTCAAGGACTCTGCACAAGGTGCTGGGGAAGCGGTAGAATTTGTGTGGACAGCAGTGACTCAGAAAGCCTTTGACAAATTCAAGCATGCATTGGCTAGCTCTCAAGTATTACCATACCCAGATCAGAGTCAGCCATTTATCCTGAACTGTGATACTAGTGACTATGGTATTGGTGTAGTCCTCTCACAGAAGAAGGATGAAAAAGGGAATGTGGTGGTGTTTTACAGCAAGAAGCTCAGCCCACTGGAGCAGAACTACTGTGTGGCCTGTAGCTCTTGGCAGTGATGAAGAGCCTTGATTTCTTCCATCCCTACTTGTATGGGTCCTATATCATCATCAGGACAGACCATGCAGCACTCAAGTGGCTGAAGACAATATGGAATCCGGAAGGTCAACTAGTGGGAAGCTAGACCAGCACAACCATGAGGTGCAGTGCTGTCCTGGGCGGGAACATGGCAATGCTGACAGCCTGAGTCATCGTCCTTATGACCCAGAATGCTGGCAGTGTATTAGAAAAAGAAGGTCGTGGCAAGAAATGCAGCCTTACTGCAGTGACAGGGCCAGTGTCAGCTGAATATGACCAGGAGAGGGTGGAGGATGAAGATTTACAACCAGTGCTAGAGTGGCTGCAGTGGACTACAATGCTACCATCATTGGAAGAGGTTTCCGGGTTCAGCCCTGTGACTAAGAGCTACTGGAGTCAGTGGGGCCTTCTTCATTTGAACATCGGACTACTGGAGCATCAGTGGGAGACACCCGATGGCCTCAGCAAGTATTGGCACCTGGTGGTTACAATGAAAATGTGTCTAAGATCTTGGATGAGTCCCGTAACCAGGTCACTTTTGGGCATCTTGGAGTGAAGAAAACTCTAAGTTGGCTGTGACCGAGGTTCCACTGGACTGGCATGCATCAGGACATTGAAGAGTGGTGTCGGGCCTGTCATGTATGCTGTGCCAAAAAAGGGCCCAGGACACATGGTTGCGCCCCTCTCCAGCTGTACGAACTGGGTGCACCGATGGAAAAAGTCTTGGTGGACATCTATGGAGCTTTGCCACTCACTCAAAGAAGAAACTGTTATATACTCATGTGTGTCACCATGGCCTACCTCACTAAGTGGCCAGAAGCCCCCGATCAAGAGGCTGTGACTGTTGCTCAGGTGTTGGTTGACCAGTTTTTCTGTCATTTAGGGATGCCACAAGAGCTACATTCAGACCAAGGTACAAACTTCGAGTCTTCTGTGTTCTGTGAATGCTGCAAGTTATTGGGGTTCAAGAAGACCAGGACGACCCCACTAAGGTGAAAATCAGATGGGATCGTGGAGAAATTCAACTGGACCTTGGGAAGAGAAAAGGCCAAGTACTGCATAGAGGGACAACCAGAATAGGACCAGAAATTACCTGCGTTGCTGTTGGCATATCGGTCTGCATCTCATGAGTCTACCGGCCACACCCCTGCAAAATTAATGCTGGGCCACGAATTACATTTACCCGGTGACTTGTTAGTGGGAAGACCACATGGTGAACAGCTGCCTACAGATACCTACGGCTTTGTGGAGCTTCTCCAGGAAAGGCTGGCTAAGGTACATCATCAAGTGTGAGAAGCTCTATAGTTTTCAGGTGAAGTGAGAAATGCATGTATGATGCCAAGGCAAACAAGGTGAGCTTCAAGGATGGTGACAAAGTTTGGTTTTACAATCCTCAGCAGAAGAAGGGGCAGTCCCTGAAGCTACAGAGCCTGTGAGATGGGCCTTACACTGTTTTGGACCACCTATCAGACGTAATGTACCAGATTCAAGGAGCCAAGAAGTCTTGCCCAAAGGTGGTACACGTGAACCGTCTGTGGCAGTACCATGGGTCAGGACAGTAAAGCTGGGACGTCTCCGAGGAATCAGTCTCATCTGCAGCCCAGGATATTGAGGAGGTCCAAGGAACTGAAGTACAATAGGACTGTGATAATTTCCCTAGGGAACAAGTGAATCTGGAACAGAAGTAAGACATTCTAGGAGTAGTGGACTGTGTGGAAAAGCAGGGACGTCATCAGACCCAGTATAGAAGATCTGATAAGTTGCAGGATTATTTTATGTATAATTAGATGTTTCATTAGGATTAGTGATTGTTTTGTAAGTTCTATGTAGTTTTGTCAGGACAACAAAGGACTAGGGAAGGAGTAGTGTTGAGAAGCAGGATTTGCCATTTAGTTAGTGCTGGAGTATTCCTGACGATTCTCAGATTTTTCTGCTATGTGTCAGAGTTGCCAGTTAGTCTGCTAGTTGTGAGTGGAGTTATTTTGTAAAGTTATGCATTAAATGTTATACTCGTTTACCTCTATAATGTTTTATGTATGTGATTGTTTGTAAAATCATATAAGTTTATCCCAGTTTGTATGCTAAAGCATTTAGAGTGTTATGTAATGTAAGAAAACTCTGGATATTTTGGAAGTCTCTGAGCTGGCAACTGTTGCTTTCCTGAGAACCCAGTAGATCATTCCAGTACACTGGGAGCTTGTATAAGGATGGTTAAGGGACTAGAGGAGCTTTAGTTCAGTCTGAGTATAGTTCATTGTCAGCGCTGTTGAAGATTGCATAACTCGGGTACTTGTGAAAACAGTGAAGTGAAGTTGGTAAGCTTTAAGTGTAATTATGTGGAAAATGAAGACAGTGATATTAAGAAGCCATCACTTATTTACAACTCCTGAGCTGATCTCGTTGGCGTATACTCATGAATACTAATATTTGACCAGAGATGCATGCCGGGCAGTGTTATGACCACACGCGAGCCACGCATTCGAACACAGCCTCTACATTACTGATCGGAGCAAAGAACTGTAACCAGATGATTTGCAGCATTTTACTCCTCATATCTCTGATGTTACCATATTTTTATGGATTCTCTTCCATAATATAGCAGTCTGCGTTAATTAACAGAGACCGACATTTCTTCAATCCGCAACTGGGTAATTTCCATCAGTAAATAGGCATGTCTTATGTGGGTAATGGCATCATATATATTAATCATTTATGAATTAGCGGCATTTACTGGCACACATTTTGACCAGAGGGGGCATGCAGCGAAGACGTCGCATCACAATAGAGTAACCATTCCTACTGGATGGTAACGGGGCCTGTTATGACTAGAAAAATATATATATATATATATATATATATATATATATATATATATATATATATATATATATATATATATATATGTAAGGGGAGCGAATGATGAGGTGAAAGAGAGAGATTGTCCAGGTGCTTGAGGGTGCGAAAGTTGTTGTATGCGGAATAACTGAAACGAAATGGAGAGGTGAGAGTGTGAGAGAATGGAAGAATGGATGGGGTATATGTGCAGAGTAGGTGAGAATAAGAGGGCAAAAGGAGGAGTATGTATAGTTGTGAGTAAAAGATGGAAGAAGAGCATAAGAGAGTATGGATCAGTTGGGTCAAGGATAATTGTAAGTTGGAATACAAATGTGGGCGATTGTGTCCATGTACTGTATGCGCCAACGCAAGATCGTGCAAGCAGAGTGAGGGAAGAGTTCTGGACAAATGTGGAAGTGTGCATGAAAAAGTTTGGAAGGAATGAGAGAGTGTTTTTGATCGGTGATATGAATGGTAAAGTAGGGAATGTGAAGGTGGATGGTATAGTTGGTGAGTGGGATGTGCCTGCTGAGACAGATGAGAATGGCAGTGCGTTAGTGGACATTTGTGCTGGGAGGGGACTGGTGATAGCCAATACCCTCTTCAGGCACAAGATGATCCACAGGTATGCATGGCGAGTGATGAGAAGGGTGGGTGGTGAACTGAATGAAAGGAAGGCAATGATTGATTATGTGTGTGTGGATGAAAGGATGCGAAAACATGTAATGGATGCAAGAGCTTGTAGAGCTTGGGGAGTGGATTTTCTCACCACTACTTGGTGGTAGCCAGAATCAAGGTCCAATTCAGATGGAGAAATAGAATAAGGAAGGGACGGGAAGAAGGAGTATTTGTAAGGAGAGTGGAAAGGTTACAAGACAATGAGAAAAAGGCAGAGTAGAAGAGAGAAGTGGAGGAACGATTGGGCAAATATGAATTGGAGCAGATGGGGGACGTGGAAGGTGTGTGCAGGATATTTACAGAAGAAATATGTGCATCATGTGATATGGTGTGTGGGATGAACAGAAGACGGAGGGGTGTGCAAGGAACAGCGTGGTGGAATGAAGAGGTAAGACAGGCTGTGGCACAAAAGAAGAAAGCATACAATGAATGGATGAGAAATAGGGGCGTGGAAGAAGTTGAGAGGCTGAAGAGAGAGTTATATGTAGAAAGAAAGAGAGAGGTGAAAAGATTAGTAAGAGAGAGTAAGAAGAAAGCGGATGAGGAATTTGGAAGGAACTTGAGTGTAAAGTGGAGGGACTATAAGAAAATGTTCTGGAAAGAGGTGAAAAGAGTAAGACAGGGTGGAAGTGAAGTTAGCAGGGGAGTGAAACATAAAAATGGTAGATTACTAGTGAAGAAGGGAGAAAAAGTGAGCAGATGGAGAGAACACTTTTAGGAATTGTTGAACATAGAGGATAGAAGTAATGCGAGTATAAGTGGCTGGGGAATGGCTGGGAGGAGGAGGGAGGTGAGAAGACAGGAAGAAATCAGTAGGATAGAAGTTGTGGAAGCAATGAAGAAAGTTAAATCGGGGAAAGCCCCAGGAATTGATGGAGTGTGTGGTGAAATGCTGAAGTATGGGGGAGAGATAGTAGTAGAATGGACGTGGAAAATGTCCAGATTGGCCTTGGAGGAAGATAGAGTCCCGGAGGATTGGGAGTCAGGTATAATTATTCCCTTGTACAAAGGAAAAGTGGAAAAAGAAGTGTGTGGTAATCATAGAGGCATCTGTCTTCTTAGTATAATAGGAAAAGTGTATGGTAGGATACTTATTGACAGAGTTAGAGAAAGAACAGAGGAATTAGTTGGAGAAGAACAGGGAGGCTCTAGGAAGGGAAAAGGTTGTGTGGATCAGACATTCATTCTTAGATCTTTAGTGGAAAAGTTTGTAGAGAAGGGAAAGAAGTTGTATGCGGCTTTCATGGATTTGGAGAAAGCATATAACAGGGTGGATAGACAAGGATTGTGGAAAGTATTAAGAATATATGGAGTAGTTGGGAAGTTGTTGAATGCTGAGAAGAGTATGTATGATGGTGCTAAGGCTGCAGTGCTTGTGGATGGTGAACTGAGTGAATTTTTCTCTTTGAAGGTTGGGTTGAAACAGAGATGTGTCATGTCTCCATGGCTGTTCAATCTGTACATGGATGGGGTAATAAAAGAGGTACAAGGTAGGGTAGTGGGTGTTGGAGTGGCCCTGGTGAAAGAGGGTAGTGTTTTTAGAAACTCCCTGTACTGTTGTTTGCAGATGATACTGTGTTGTTGAGTGAAGACCAACGAGAGCTGCAAGGCCTGGTGGATGAATTTGGGAGAGTGTGTAAGAAACGGAATCTAAAGGTGAATGTAGGGAAGAGTAAAGTGATGGTCTTTGAGAGAGTTGAAGTCAGTGAATATACAGCGAGGTTGGATGGTCAGGAATTGGAAAATGTGAGTACGTTTAAGTACTTGGGTAGTGTGATGAGTAAGGATGGAGGTTTGGAGGGTGAAGTGCTTGAAAGGGTACAGCAGGGAAGAAAGGTTGCTGGTTCCTTGAAAGCAGTGATAAGAAGCAGGGTAGTGAGCATGGAAGTGAAAAAGTTACTACATGACAGTATTGTGATACCAACTCTAACGTATGGAAGTGAAGCTTGGACGTTGCTGGAAGGACACAAGTCAAGAGTGAAGGCAGTGGAAATGAGTTATTTAAGAGGAGCCTGTGGAGTCACATGGAGAGACAGGCTGACAAATGAGAATATAAAGGAGCGTTGTGGTGTGGATGTGGATGTGATAGGAAACGTTAGGAGAAATACATTGAGGTGGTTTGGCCATGTGGAGAGGATGGAGGGTGAAAGACTGACGAAGAGAGTGTATGTGAGTGAGGTGGAGGAGGGGAGAGGGAGGAGGAGGCCGAGGATGAGATGGAGAGATGGGGTGGAGAGGTATATGAGAGAGGGGGGGGGTGAGTTGGGAGCGAGGCAGTGAAATGGCAGGGGACAGGGCGACGTGGAGGCGATTTGTTTGTGGCCATCCCGAACGGGATTGAGGCGTCTGGCAATATATATATATATATATATATATATATATATATATATATATATATATATATATATATATCCCATTGGATTTTAAGATGTTTAGTGGAGAAGTATCTAGAGAAGGGAAGGAAAGTGTATGCTGCCTTCATGGACTTGTAGAAGGCTTATGACAGAATAGATAGGCAAGGTATGTGGAAGGTATTAAGAATATATGGAGTGGAAGGGAAATTATTGAGTGCTGTGAAGAGTATGTACGAGGGAGCTAGGGCTACGGTGCAAGTGGATAGTGAGCTGAGTGAGTTCTTTGATCTCAATATGGGACTGAAACAGAGTTGTGTGATGTCTCCATGGCTGTTTAATATATAGATGGATGGGGTTGTAAAGGAGGTGGAGGGTTGGGCAGTGGATGTGGAGGTGGCTCTAATGAATGAGGGTGAGATTTGGAAGCTTCCAGTGCTGCTGTTTGCTGATGATACAGTATTGTTGAGTGAAGATGAATGGGAGTTGCAAGGTTTGGTGAATGAATTTGGGACAGTGTGTAGGAGGAGGAATCTGAAAGTTAATGTAAACAAAAGTAAAGTTATGGTGTTTGAGAGGAATGAAGTCACAGAGTGTGCAGTGAGGTTGGATGGTGAGGATATGGAGAATGTGAGTGCATTCAAGTACTTGGGTAGTGTGATGAGTAAGGATGGAACTTTGGGGGATGAAGTGCGTGCAAGGGTACAGCAGGGAATGAAGGTTGTTGGTACACTGAAAGCAGTGATGAGAAATAGGGAGGTGAGTATGGAAGTTAAGAAGTCACTGTATGATAGTATTGTGATCCCTACACTGACGTATGGAAGTGAGGCGTGGACCTTGCAAGACGGGAACAAGTCAAGAGTGAGAGCAGTGGAAATGAGTTACTTCAGAGGAGCATGTGGAGGGACAGGTTGACGAATGAAGAAGTGAAGGAAGGCTGTGGGGTGGATGTGGATGTGGTTGAGAAGATTAGGAGGAATACACTGAGGTTGTTTGGACATATGAAGAGAATGGAGAATGAAAGACTGACTAAGAGGGTGTATGTAGGTGAGGTGGAGGGAGGGAGAGGGAGAGGTAGACCGAGGATGAGGTGGAGGGAGGGAGAGGTAGACCGAGGATGAGGTGGAGGGATGGAGTTGAGAGGTATATGAGGGAGGGGGGCGTGAGTTGGGGAGGGTAGTCAAATGGTGGGTGACAGAGCGACCTGGAGGCGTTTTGTC